>NC_051393.1:639881-647381 GCF_015228065.2 Penaeus monodon
GGGCATGGCGATCGCGGCGGAGGCGCGGAAGGAGTTGTGGCGCTCTCGCTCTCGCTCTCGCTCTCGCTCTCCTATTCCTTCGTATGTTCGTTCGCTCTCCCTTTCTCTTTCTCTCTCCCCTCTCCCTCCCTCTCTCTCCCCCTCACTCCCTCTCTTTCCTTCCCCTTCCCTCCCTATCTCTCATGTTTTCTCCCTCACCCTCTCCCACACCCCTCCCTCCCCCCTCCCTCTCCCTCTCCCTCTCCCTCTCTTTCTCCCCATTTATTGCTATCGTCGTCGACAGATCGTCTTCATCGGTGTTTTGCTCCACCCAACGTTTCTTCTCTTCGTTCTCAATTTTCTTTTTTTTTTTTTTTTACTTACGGTATGACTTTTTTCTTCGCCATTTATTCTTACTCAACCATTCTTAACGTCTAACCACTGTTCACCCTTTACTTTGGTTCTTCATCATCTCCCTTCTTTTAGTTTTCTTCCTTTTGCTTTTCCCTTGGCATCTTTTTCTTCTCTCCTCCTTCTCTTCCCCCTTTCCTCCTTTCTTCCCTTCTTATCGCTTCCCAACTTCCCTCCGTCTTTCACCACCACATTTTCCCTCCCTTCTTGTTTTTCCCTCTTTCTCTCTCCTCGCTTCTAGTCTGACTTCCATCCACCCCTTTCACCTACGTTCCTTCCCTCCCCTCCCTCCTTCCCTCCCCTTCTCCCTCCCACCATCTCTCTCTCCCTCCTTCCCACCCTCCCTCCAACTCTCCCCTCCCTCCCTCCCTCACACCATCCCTCTCTCACCTCCCACCCTCCCTCCCCTCCCACCATCCCTCCCTCTCTCCCTCCCTCCCTCTCTCCTACCATCCCTCCCTCCCTCCCCCACCCTCGTTCCCTCCCTCGTTCCCTCCCATCTTTTCGTGGCGCGCGCTGGTTAATCAATGCAACGTATCGATTTCTTAGGCCTAACGTAAGGAAAGGAAAAAGCGCGACGGGTCTCCACCAGCCGCTCGCCGACGAAGGTTAGGGCGCTGCCGGGCCCTCTCATTATGGCCTCTTCCTCATTTGCTCTTGCTGTGTCCTGATGCTTTTGATTCTTTGTTTATTGTCTCTGTTTCTGCCTCTGTCTCTGTCTCTGTCTCTCTCTCTCTCCCTTCCTCTCCCTCTCCCTTTTTCTCCTTCTCCTTTTTTCTCTCCCTCTCCCTTTCTCTCTCACTTTATCGTATTCTCACTCATCTCACTCACCCATTCTCACCCTTACACTCTCACTTTCAGTCTCCCTTTCAGGCCCACACTCGCTCTCCCTCCCGCGCTTACAATCTCACTCACACTCACCCAATCTCAAACTCATTCTCACTTCGATGAATTTGTAGGACATTCTGCAGGAGATTGGGGTAATCTACCCAGAAATAAACAGATAGATGGATAATAGACGGAAAGAGAGATACAAACAGACAAGAGATTGATAAAATAGAGATAAGTGTATAGACAGAAAGATAGATCGAGAAGAGTGATAAATTAAAAAAGGAAATGAGAGAAAAGGCTAAAGAGGACGAAGGAGAATGCCGTAAGCGATCAATAGCAGCTTAAGCTTCAGTAGACGAGCTACTCCGTCACTCCCTAAGAGAAGGAAAGAGAGAAAAAGTTTATTTTCGCCTCTTCCCTCGTCGCATCCCTCCACCTCCCTCCCTCCTCTTCTCCTGTCCCATTCTTCTCCCCCCCCCCGTGTCCCCTTCCCGGCCCTTCCCTCCTCCCAAGCTTTCCCTATTTTCCCATTCCCCATTCCTCCTTCCACTCTCTCCCCATTTCCCCTCTCCCATCTCTTCTTCCAACCTTTCCCCATCCTTCCCTCCACTCCCTCCCCCTCTCCCCTCCCCCTAGCCCTCCTTCCAATATCTCCCCATCTCCCCTCCTCCTGTCCCCGAGGTAGAGAGGGAAGAGGAGAGGGAGAGGAGGGGAGGGGAGGGGAGGAGAGGGGAGGGGAAGAGAGAAGAGTAAGGGAAGGAGAGGAGAAGAGGAGGGTAGGGGAGGGGCGGGGAAGGGAGAGGAGGGAGTCTCTACTGACCTATAGAACCGCCACAGCGTTAACTAGATGGTGTGGAGCAGGAGGGGGGGGGTGGCTACTGCGGTATTCACTAGGGCAGCTACTTACTGGTGCCGTCTGTACCGGATTGATGCGGTACAACACAGGATTTTCGGGCCGGATTTCCTGCCAAAAATTTCCCCTCCAACATATGTTTCAGATTTTTTTTTGTATCATTTTATTTGCCGCGTCTACATATCTATTACTTTTACCAAAGGCAAATATCTCTGAACAGAATACTAAGAACACTAAACAAAATTCATGTCTGTCTGTCTGTCTGTCTGTCTGTCTGTCTGTCTGTCTGTCTGTCTGTCTGTCTGTCTGTCTGTCTGTCTGTCTGTCTGTCTCTCTCTCTCTCCTTTTTTGGGGGGGCAGACTCAAACTTAACCAATAAATAAACAAATCCTATCACACATACTCACAATCACGGGCGACGGACGCAAACAACCGTTACCTCCCGCCAGCACCGCACGCACTCCAAAAACTGAACGAGGAAAAAAAAAAAAAAAAAAAACTAACGCCTACCAAGAGCCCACGTAGGCCCTGGCACCCCCCCCCCCCCCCATTCGCCGCAGTGACCCCGGCGCGGCGGCGAAATTAACCGGGTGTTCTCGACTCCTCAAGTTCCCGTGTGACGTTATTAGGGTTTCCCCAAGTTTAGGGACGATTTTTTTTTTTTTTTTTTTTTGGTAAGCGAAGAGCGTTCAAAGGCTCAGAAGTTAATTAATCACTTCATTTTTGGCAAATTCGAAGGGCGAAAGTCGATGTATTTTCCTTCCATCCAGGTCAACCCGCCGCGAGTGACCCGGTCGGGCTCTGGGGAGGTCGAGCGCCGCTCCTCTCCTGACGAGAGGCTTGAAGGAGTCATCCATTCCTCACGGATATTGATTCGGCGCAGGCTACGCTTCCTTGTTCCTCGGGCACGTGGAGAGCTTTCCTCGAAGCTATACCCCCCTCCCCCCTGGGCTACGCTTCCCCCTACACGTCTAACCCTCCTGCCGCCCTCCCCCCCACCCCCCTCTTGGCCTCTGCTATCTCGCCCCAATGACGTAGCTCAGTCTATCCCGAACCCCTATATCGACAACCCTTCGGCCCCCATCCTTCTCTTCCCTTCAAGCTCTACTTTCCTCCTTTCGCCGTCCCCTCGCTTCCCTCCCACCCCCTCCCTCCCCTCCTCCGTCTCCCCCCCCCCGTCCCCTCCCTTCCCTCCCATCCATGCCCTCCCTTCCCCCGTCTCCCCTCCACTCCCTTCTCTCCCCTCGCCGTACGCGTTTCAGACTGCTAAAACGCGGGCCCCCTTCCCCTTCCCTCTCGTTGGCGTCGCGCTGTGATATTCCACGACCACCTTCCGGTTCCCCATTCAAATCACGCGCTGCTCGCCCCCCCCCCTCCCCCGCCGCTTCCTCATCCCATACACTTCCCATATATGTATGTACATCTCTCCCCTATAGCCCTACCCTCCTACCCCTCTCCCCTTCCCCTCCCACCGCAGCTGGTAACTGGCGAGAACAAAAATAAAAGTGCGTGTGTACATGCATGCACAGGCGACAAGGCCAAGGGAATGAAGCACGAGATGGAGACGGAAAAAGAGGAGGAGGGAGAGGAGGAAGAGGAGGGAGAGGAAGAGGGAGAGGGAGAGGGAGAGGGAGAGGAAGAGGGAGAGGAAGAGGAGGAGAAGGAGGAGGAGGAGGAGGAGGAGGAGGAGGAGGAGGAGTAGAAGGAGGAGGAGGAGGAGGAGGATAGGACTGGGACTGCCCCCGCGATTCGTGGTCAATAAACAGCCCTGGAACATGCCGACGAGAGCAAGGTCGCTGAGCACCCCTTGGCATTAATGGCCTTGAGTGCCCTGCGGGATGGGAGG
Organism: Penaeus monodon; assembly: GCF_015228065.2. Classification (NCBI taxonomy): domain Eukaryota; kingdom Metazoa; phylum Arthropoda; class Malacostraca; order Decapoda; family Penaeidae; genus Penaeus; species Penaeus monodon. Next base: position 643,802 of record NC_051393.1, read on the forward strand.
AGGAGGTCGGGGAGTAAGGAATGAAGGCGTAAATAACCAGGCAGAATGACGCCGAATTCCCTGCTGGGGAGAGAAATGACAGGGGAGGAGGAAAAACAAGTGACCAGACACAATAACCCCCTTTCGAATGACCTGGCCTAATGACCTCGAAGCGTACTACGCGGAGGTCAATACATCACAGATACAAGTACATCATGGTACTGTGACCTCGCACTGTGTTATCCCATCATTTACATAACAAACAGACCCATCAAATGCCACGCATAGCCAGATGTACAGCACATGACAGCTTATCATCTCCCAGGGCAAAATACGAGGGGTGGCAGCATAGTTCAGGTACGTGTTTATTTCAGGTACAGAAATGAACAAGGCACGTTCTATCCCTAACTGTTCCCTGCTCCCTCTCTGTCTTCCTCTTCCCCCCCTTTTCCCCATTCCCTTTTAACTTTCTCCTCTTCCTCCTGCATTCCCCTATTTCATACCTTCGCGTCTCCCCTCCTCTTCCTCCTCTCCCTCCTCTCCCCTATTGTTTGTACGGGCGCGGTACGAACTCGTGGGCGGGATCCGGAATAGGAGCGAAGCCGGACGTACGTGCGTGCGCGCAAGCGAAAGACTCGGAAGAACGGGAAACCAAGAAAGGATGTAAGAGAGAAAAAGAAGTAAAGAAGGAAGCAGATAAATAGCAAATGGGTTTGGGAGAGAAATGGAAGGAACGAAGTAAAGGAAGTCAAAACAAAAGAATAAGGAGATGAGGAAGAATTAAAAAAAAAGAAACGAAGAGAGGGGAGAGCTGTAGCCTTCCCGTAGACTCCCTTATTGACGACTTCGTGGCGAGGGAGTCACGCACCACCCTGTCCCCTCCCCTCCCTCCCCCCCTCCCCGCCACCTGCCCCTATTCTAAATATATCACGCATTTTCCGCCGCTATTCCGCCGCGATTGATTGTCTTTCCACCGGCCTGCGCCGCCCTGTAATCGCCGATCCCTGCGCCGCCCCGTCACATTCCCATTCCGTGTTTCGTGGAACATGTTTTTTGTTTACCTCATCTCGGCTCAGTCATGATAATAATAAAGGATACAGAAATCTAATATCAATGTCCGAAGATATAAGTACAGGCCGAAAGAAGACAACCCTGACCGGCCAGGATGACCTTAAGTGTGCCGGTGTTGGCCGACTCCGTGTGAAAAACAACTTCCATCCGTCGGCGTCCACCGCTGGCAGCTGTGCACGTCATCTCAAGCAATGGCTCCATTTCCCCCTTGGCGCTGGCACTAGCTCCGATTCCCCCCCTCCTCGGCTGAGCGTTCCCGCACCTGCGCTACATATTAATCACACGCACGCACACGCTCACAAACACACACCACACTCGGAGACCGCTTCGTGCACACCCGCACTGATACCCCAACAGGAAATCATGGAAATACAAAAAAATGAAAATGAAGATAAAAATAAAAACAGAAATAAAATAAACACACAATCTGCCACCACCCGCACTCCACCCGCGCCCATCCAGGAAACGCCGACGCCTGCGCTGGCCGCCGTACACCCACACACGCGCTGGCGGCCCGTACCTTAAACCTGCGTGAGCCGTACACTACACGCGCTGCTGGCCGCCAGGCTGCCTGCCGGCCGCCGTACCCTCGTGGCTCCATCGGACGACTCCCGGAGCCACGGCTGCCCTCCGGCTCTCACATCGACCCTCCGTCCGTTTCGCTAACCCTCCCACCAGCCCTCTCTTCCACCGTGTCTCTCCCTCCCTCCCTCCCTTCCGCCCTCCGTCCGTTTCCCTCTCCCTCCCTCCCTCGACCCCTCCTTCCGGCCGCCCTTCCTCTCTCAGTCCCTCCCCTCCTTCCTCCCCTCTCTCAATTCGACCCTCCAACCCTTCTTCTGACCCTTAGACCGTCCCTCCCCTCCCCACAGCCCTTCCCCTGACCATCCGATTCATGGCCTCCCTCAGCCGCCGCCTGTCTCTCCTGACAACCCTGACAACACTCCCTGACAACACCCCTGCCGCCCTGCCACACAGCCAGCCGCGGACCCTGGAGTCACGTCAAGGTGCTTTTTTCAACACAATAATAAAACACACAGCCGTAAAAAAGTGTTATGATCAATACATCGGTGTGTGTCTCTCTTTCTCGCTTCTCTCTTCTCTTCTCCCTTCTCTTCGCTTATCTCGGTCTCCAAGACACATTTTGATAAATGCTGAGAAATAGGAGCAGGGGGAAGAGGACGGCAAACGATGACAAGGAGATAAGGGAATACAAATAAAAATAAAAAGCAGGTAAGTATACAAGGAAAAGAGAAAAGAAGCACAGAGATTGAGAGGGAGAGGGAGAGAGGGAGATGTACGATAGACAGACAAGCAGACAGACAGACAGACAGACAGACAGACAGATAGACAGACGGACGGACAGACAGAAAGACAGAAAGACAGACAGACAGTCAGAGAGACAGCGAAGACCCACAATCCAGGCCCACGCACCGTCTGGCCCGACGTCGTCCACGGCTGGAAAGGAATGCCGGAGACAGCACCAATCCTCGAAACCTCACGACTATAGATCGTTTTCGAAACCCTATATATACAGTAATGAAAATAACAGATAAGGCGCCAGAACATACAGGCAGTGCCAGGCACAGTGCCACAACAACCTGTTATCGTCTCACTTACAATCTCGCTCTCAACAAGCTCACACAACCTCACCCCCCCCTTCCCCACGTACTTCACATACCACAGCAAGGCGGTGTCACATACACACGGCCCCCCTCACCTACACCCCCCCCCCCACCGCGGTCAGGCGATCTATCGCCCTCTCCTTCTTCTTCTCCTTCTTCACCTTCAACATCTATTTCTCTGTCTCTATCACACACACACACACACACACACACACACACACACACACACACACACACACACACACACACACACACACACACACACACACACGTCGGCGCGGGATCGATGTAGCGAATCCTCTTCCGCTGACTACTCCCGAGGAGGAGGATCTCCCCCCCTCCCCCGCCCATACCCCCCCCTCGAGTCATCCTACGGTCCCTCGCAGTAAAAAAAAAAATCTTTCGCGATTCTCCCAATAACGTGAAAATAAAAAAAATATCAAAGACATGATACAGAAATAAAAGAGGGGAGTTCAATAATGATAAAATACAACATGGAATAAAATCAAACAATATCAGTAAAATATTAAGTTTTAAATTAAATAAATCAACCAGGAAATAATGATTCATACTTCGAGAGTACAGTTCGTGGAAATCGCTCGATACAGAACAAAGCAAACCGAGGAAATGCGCCGGAGAGCGAATCCAACAAACAAACAAACAACCTAAACAGAACTACCGACCCCGACCTCTCCTCGAGGCAGACCTAAATATCAATCTATATTTGTTTTCCATTTTTTTATTGACTTTCCTTGAAAGTGTTGCAAATAAGACGCGCTTTCCTTGCCCGGCCGCACCTCTCCCTTCGAGACCGACACACGCACTTCCCCTTTTCCTTCTCACCCCTTTCCCTGCCCCTTACCCCTGCCCTTTTCCCTTCCTGCTCCCTCCCTCCCTTCTCCCCTTCC
>NC_051393.1:654881-657381 GCF_015228065.2 Penaeus monodon
CTCCTCCTCCTCCTCCTCCTCCTCCTCTTCTTCTTCTTCTTCCTCCTCCTCCTCTTCGTTATTTTCTCTCCTCGTTTTGCCGCATTTCCTTTTCCTCGTCTCCTCGCCGCCGAAACATCCGCCTCTCCTCTCCCCTTCCCTTCCCCTCGCTGTCCTACATTCCTTTCTCCTCCAGAATATTCGCATAAAAAGACGGAATATACGCCGAGAATATACACAAAATGAGATGAAATTAATAAAAAAAAAAAAAAACGAATCAAAACAGAAAAGAAATCGAATAAACTAAAAGAATATATATACACGCAGTAAAATTAAACACACATAAGCCATACCGAAAAGAGATCAATACACAGACGGAAAATGCGAAACACAAATCACCCAAAAATAAACAAGATACGATAAAAAAAAAAAAAAAAAAAAAAAAAAAAAGAAGAAGAAGAAGAATAGGCGAAGGGCAGATAAGAGAAGAGATTAAGCAGAATACAGACAATCCAAAAAGGAGGAAATACAGAACCGCAACATTAAAGCGAGATTACACCCCCCCCGGCGGAGCCCGAAGGAGGCGGAAAGGTCAAGGAAAGTGGGAGGGAGAGTTGACTGCGCGGATAAAGGTTGACGAGACAGCAGGCGATAAGAAAGGAGGGCGAAGGAGAAACACGGAAAGTGTGATACAAGGGATGAGCGAGGCTGAATGATGGGAGGTTTCTTTTTTCCACTTCTTTCCACCTTCTCTCTCTCTCTCTCTCTCTCTCTCTCTCTCTCTCTCTCTCTCTCTCTCTCTCTCTCTCTCTCTCTCTCTCTCTCTCTCTCTCTCTCTCTCGTCCTCCTTCCTCTTCTCCTTCCCTCTCCCTCTCCACCCCCCGCTCTCTAATATCACGACAAGTGACTAACTTTCGCCCTTCACATATGTCACAAGGCAATCCTTCTCCTCTCCAACCTCCCCCTCCCTCCCCCCCAGACCTCTCCCCTCCCTCTCCCCTCCGCTCCCCCTCCCCCTCACCTCGCCCTACCTCCTTGCCTCTCGAAGAATTAAGGCGAGCGAAGCAACCCCATCATGAACTGGAGTCATGCAAACAAGCAGTGACAAAAAGGGCGTCATGAGCAGAACTGTCATGGAAACAACCACCGCGATTCCAGCCGTCATGAATCGACCCCCTTACCCCTTGCCCCTAACCCCTTACCCCTTACCCCTTGCCCCTTACCTCGACCCCCACCTCAATACCCCGTTTTTTTCTCTCGCTCTCCTTAAACAATCTTTTTTCTTCTTCTTCTTCTTCTCCCTCTTTCTTTCACTGGTGTTCTCCTCCTTATTCTTATTATCACTATTCCTATTATCATTCCTATTATTATTCCTATTGCTATTATCATCATCATCATTATCATTATCATTATTATCATCATTATTATTCTTATCATTACTATAATCATCATCACTATCATTATTCTCCTCCTCCTCCTTCCATTTCTTCTCCTCCTTCGTCCACCCCAGCGCCTCCAACCGCCTCCGCCCGCCGCCGCCCGCCGCCGCCCGCCTCCGCCCGCCTCCGCCCGCCTCCGCCCGCCGCCGCCCGCCTCCGCCCGCCGCCGCCGCCCGCCGCCGCCCGCCGCCGCCCGCCTCCGCCCGCCGCCGCCCGCCTCCGCCCGCCTCCGCCCGCCGCCGCCCGCCGCCGCCCGCCTCCGCCGCTAATGGTCGGCTGAATCGTCTCGAGGCGAACACCGAAAGCACATTACGGGCTTCGTCTCGTTGCTGCTCACATTTCAATGGACGGATTGCGGAGATGAATTGGTAATATCTTATTATATCATATATCGCATCGCACCGCTTCACCGCTTCACACACACACATACACACATACACACATATACACATACACATACACATACTCTCTCTCTCTCTCTCTCTCTCTCTCTCTCTCTATATATATATATATATATATATATATATATATATATATATATATATAAAAGTGAAGGAAAGGGACATTTTATGCATTATTATCTATTTCCTTATTCATTTCGTCTCATACCAACAATTTCCCTTAATTCAGTACCATATACTTCGTTGTTTATTTCTAAATCACTTATTTCCTCATTAATGTTATCCATCATCACGCATTTCCTTATTCATTGTACACATTATCCTCAATTTCCAAATTCCTTTTATTCATCGTTGCATAATTTCCCCGACAATTATATCAATCATCATTCATTTCCTAATTTCTTTTATTCAGGACTACCTGCTTCTTCCTTCATACCACCTACCGTCGCCTGTGATCATATTTCTTCGATTTATCAACCTTTCTCTTTCAATCTTTACATTATTTATCACTCTTTCATCTCGTATCTTTTCTTTAATTATAACAATACGTCATTTAATTCAATAATGTGTTGCTCAGTTTAATAATCTGTGAATCAAAATATGTCCCGCTGCGTTCGCTGTAAATATAACAAAAGAAATTGGTAAAAAAAACAATAATAATCTTATATTGGTTAGCCTACC
>NC_051393.1:664881-677381 GCF_015228065.2 Penaeus monodon
TGTCCCGCGCCGCCACCTAACCTCTTTAGAACGGGCGCGCACGCGTGCCGCCCGCGCTCCAGCTCCGCGCGCCCAGGAGGAGGAGGAGGAGGAGGAGGCCGACACGGAGGATGAGAGGAGGAAGGGAGAGAGAATAAAAGGGGAAGGGGGAGAGAATAAAAAAGGGAAGGGAGAGAGGAAGGGAAGGGAAGGAGGGGATGGAGGGAAGGAGGGAAAGAGGGAGGAAAGGAATGAAGAAAAGGAGTAGGGAAGAATGGGAGTGATGGAAAGGAAGTAAGAGAAGATGGAAGAGAAGAAAATAGAAATGGAAGAAGAAGGAAGGGAGAGAGTGATAGAAAGAAAGAAAGAAAGAAAGAAAGAAAGAAAGAAAGAAAGAACGAAAGAAAGAATGCAAGAAAGAAAGAAATAAAGATAGAAAGAAAGAAAGGGAGTAATGGAAAGAAATAAAGGAAGGAAGGAAGGAGGGAAAGGAGTGATGGAAAGAAAGAAAGAGAAAGAAATGAAGGAAGGAAGGAAGGAGGGAAAGAAAGAAAGAAAGAAAGAAAGAAAGAAAGAAAGGAAGAAAGGAGGGAGAGGAGTGACGGAAAGCTGTCTGGAAAGAGAAGAGCGAACAAACCCGAGGTGGGGCCGGGGCAGAGGCCAGTTGGCTGCCAAAAGGTGCCCGAGCACGCGAAAGAACGGGCCAAGAGACGTGGATATTCCAACAATCAGATATGGCGTCGGCAGACAGGCAGACAAGGGGAGAAAAGCCCTTCGACAGAGAGGCCAGCAAGTAGAGTTACAGGTAGGCCATCACGAGAGGTCGGTAAATAGATTAACATGTTGTCAACCGATAGCGACAGCAGTTAAGTAGAAACCGACGCTCCGCCTCCTCTCCACCCCTCGCCAGTGCCTGCTGTGACGTCATCGGGTTCATAACAACAATGATATCAATAAAATTCAGGTTTCCGGGCGACCCACAAGCGAGCCCCAGCAGGCAGCAGCGGGCGCCAGTAAGCAGCAGCAGGCACCGAGAAGCCCAGCAAGCACAGCAAGCAGCAGCAGGCAACAGCAAGGGGCGCCGCGATGCCCTTGGCCAAGGAGCGTCGACATAGCGCTGGCTCGCCCCCGATTATTTGCACCGCCATTAACGAGCGCCCGGGGCCGCCGCCACTCGAAATGAAAATGCAAACTCTCGCGAACATTTTTTTTTTCTCTCTTTTATTCGTAACGTGCATACTTTTTCGTGTTTTTTCCTTTTTCTTTTCTCCCTTCTTTCACTGTATCTTTCACCTTTCTTCGTTTTGTTCAAAAAATCGTGCGAACGCTAAGCCGGATTTCTCGCCTGTATAACATACTTGGCACCCTCATGATTTCGTTTGGTTTTGCTTTTTTCTTCTTGAATATCCTATGAATGCTTGTTGAATTGTTTCAAATATCAGAAAACACACACACACACACACACACACACACACACACACACACACACACACACACACTTATATCCTAACGAAAAAAAAAAAAAAAAAAAAAAGTGAGAATCTCGACCACAATTTTCCTGTTGAAGTTTTCACTGTTTTCCTTCTCGGCCCAAGAAACAGCCCCCCCCCCCCCGCCACACGATGGAAAACGAAAGTAACAAGGAGAGAAGAAAAAGAAAAAAAGAGCAACGTCAAAAGTAACGCCGCGTCGTTTTCGAAACAAAAGGATGACGTCACGAAGCCATTAATAAATACTCCCTCCATTCTCGCAAAAAAAAAATAAATAAATAAAACAAAAATAAATTCATTTTTTAAAATCTGAACAAAAACAATTAAAACAACTGTTATCTCTAAAAAATACACTCAAACCAACTCAAAAATAAAGCGGAGAAATGGACAAGCTTTTAAACTATTCACAAAAAAAAAAAAAAAAAATAAATAACATTACAAAAAATAAAACTCACATACGAACCACAGAAGCGCTTTATGACTAAATAGGCCTAACCGCCACAACAAATACTTGGGGAATCGAAGAAAGTGCCAAAACATATCTGCAAATTAGGCCCACCCTCACCCCTACCACCTTACCCCCACCCTACTCCACCCAGACTAGACACACCTACACATTCATATATACATATAGGCAGAGACAGATTTACATACATACATACATACATATATACATACATACATACATACATACATCAGTACATCACTTACATACAGCTCCATACAGACAGATTTCCATGTTATACATACATACAAACATGTTATGCATACATACATATATACGTACAAACAGACTTACATACCTAAATACATACATACAGACAAACAGACTCAAACACACACACACACACACACACACACACACACACACACACACACACACACACACACACACACACACACACACACACACACACACACACACACACACACACACACACGTGTCCGCGCCGCTGCTCCTTCGCGCGGGGAGACGCCTCGACGACCGGCTGCGCGGCAGGATGATAGTGCACAAAACGCTGACGTAAGAACAAGCATAAATAAATAAATAAATGAATGAATAAGTTATGATTAAAGAAGTGATTGTGTTAGGGGGGGGAGGGGTTGCAATTGTACAATGCACAATTGATCTACACATGCATAATTGAGAGTAAAACACAGCGTTCTCATGAATAAGTCAGAGTTACTACATTCATCATTCATTTTATAAATAAAAAACTAAAATAAATAAAATATAGAACGACCGTACTACCCATACCTCCACTAGCTCTCTAGCTACACAGAAAATCAAACATAAAAAAAAAAAATAGAACTCAAAATCTCCTCCTAAAAAATACAAATGGACACTAAATCAAAATTACAATCAATCAACAAAACCAGACGATCATTGCGGCACCACGCCCACGCCTACGCACACCCGTACCCACAACCACGCCCACACCCATACCCACACCCATGTCCACACCCACGCCTACGCCCACGCCCACACCCACGCCAACACGCATACCCACAACCACGCCCATACCCACGCCTACGCCCACGCCCACACCCATACCACGGCCACGCCCATACCCACGCCTACGCCCACGCCCACACCCATACCCACGCCTGCACCCAGCACCCACCCAGCCAGCATCGTTTCATCCTCCGCTTGGAACGATTTTCCACGCCAAACATCCTCGCCATGTTATCAAAATAGATACTTATGAATAAAAACAAATTCCTCTCCTTATTTTTTCATCGTTTCCTTCTTTCTCTCTTTCGTCCTTCCTTTCTCAACCTATTTACCAAACATGTATCAATATCCATTTACCGGATTCATATAAAAAAGCGTACGGATTACAAGCTTCTTGGACAAAGTTTTAAAAAATGCATAATGACGGTGTTAGCTTTCAATAAGAATATTAATTACCTGAACATGATTAACTCCCGCACATAGGCCTATACGCATCACCACCTTCCATCGCTTCCTTTTTGCTACAATCTATCTTAACGACTTATTTTGCTCTCTCTTCTTCCTTTCGCATAATTGGGAAAATGCCATAATGATACTGGAATAGTGATGATAACAATAATTAATAGTGATACCAACATTAATCAATTATTTAATAAAAATATAATAATAATAATAATAATAATAATAATAATAATAATAATAATAATAATAATAACAATAATAATAATAAATATTAACAACAACAATAATAATAATAATAAAAACAATAATGCTGATAATTATCATAATGATAACAATGACTAACAATAATAATAACGATAATGATGATGATAAAAATAAACAAGTAAACAACTTGTCAACCCTTCACCCCCCCTCCCCACATTTCACCATCTCCTCCCCCCACCCCCTCCTCTCCTTCCCCCTCGCGCATCTCCTCAGCAACAAACAAAACGGGCTAATCATAACCAACAATGCAATGCGCTGCAATGACAGCTGTCGCACGCAGACTCGAAGCACCTGAATGCACGTGAGATTCTACCCTCCCACGGCCTTCGTTCTTACCCTGATCGAAGGCCTTTCTTTCTTTTCTTCTTCTTCTTCTTCTTCTTCTCCTTCTTTCTTTTCTTTTCTTCATCTCTTTCTTTTCTTCTTCTCTTTCTTTTCTTCTTCTTCTTCTTCTTCTTCTTCTTCTTCTTCTTCTTCTTCTTCTTCATCTTCATCTTCATCTTCATCTTCTTCTTCTTCTTGTAAACATTCAGTTACCCTGTTTACGTTGGAATTGTTAGAAAAAAGAGTGAATTAGGTCTGTTTCCTAGTAGTAGTAGCCACAGCAGTAGTAATCATTGCGAGTAATTTCGCTGTATGTGTGCACGTGCTGTACATTCGGTTGCAATTCTTGTTTTAATAAGGGCATTAATAATAATAACGAATAATCACAATAACAACTTCAATAATCATAAAAAAAAAAGCAGCAACCACATTAATAATGACATTAATAATAATGAGACTGATAACGACTATGACTATGACAGTCAAAAAGAAAAAACAAAAACAAAAGAGAAAGACTATAAAAAAAAGAATAAAAAAACGACAAAAAAACACATCACTCGGTATTCTCCATATCACTCCCCTCCCCTCCCCCCCCGCCCTAATCGTCTTAGGGACATAGCTACAAACCGCGCTCAGCCTAGGCCTACTGAAAGGCGCTCCCACACGTAACTCCCTTTAATGAGACGGCCTAAGCTTCATTCCTGTGGCATGAACCCTATTTTCTCTCCCCCCCCCTCGTCCCCTACTCCCCCCTTTAAAAAAAAAGGCCAAAAGACGGCACCGATAAAGAAGAATTATCGGATAATCTGACCATAGAAGTCCATGAACAAGCGGTTGTTGTAGCGACCGAGGTTAGGGCTAGGTAATAAAAATAATGTTTTCGTGATATGGGCTATATAATGTAGGCCTATTTAAACCGAGCTTTGATAAGGAATTCAATATCTAATATGAAAACTACTACTACTACAACTACTATTACTACTACTACTACTAGTAATAATAATAATAATAATTATAACGAAAACAAATTATAATAAAATAAACACTAAAAATATTAATACACATATGGATTCATTGATACCTGCCTAAAATATTATCTTTTTTTTCTCCCCTTGTTTTTTTTTTTTCCTAAATCTTATTTCCAAACCTCCATAAAAAACAGCCATTCCTAATCTGAGAAAATTGTGTTTATGGAGAATAAGGGGGCGGGGCGGGGGCAAGCCTCATCCCCATCCCTCCCTCCCTCCCTCCCTCCCTCCCTTCCTCCCTCCCGCCTCCCCTCCTCCTCTCTCCCTCCCTCCCTCCTCCCCTCTTCCTCTCTCCCTCCCTCCCTCCCTCCCTCCCTCCCTCCTCCCCTCCTTCTCCTCCTCCCCTCTTCCTCTCTCCCTCCCTCCCTCCCTCCCTCCCTCCTCCCCTCCTTCTCCTCCTTCCCTCCCTCCCTCCCTGGCCCAAGCAGCACTGGAAGGGAAGTGCCATACGGCCGCGTGCACGTGTGTGGCGCCGCGGGGTATGCCGGCGCTGAGGTCTCGCCCGTTCTTCACGACCATTCTTAGGAACGATTTTTACCGAATGACTTGTTCATTTTACACGTAATCATTCTAATATTGCTATCAAATAATAATGTCAACAATTATTTGTTGATGACGAACCACCAAAACAAAACCAGAAACGACAATACACAACCAAGCCTACTAAAGCCCCCCCCCCCCATAAAAAATCTTTTCACACCCCCTCCCCCTCCCCCCTCCCCACGAACATACCTTCCTGACCGGCCGTCGCTCAGCGCGCGGTTCCCCCACTCACCTGCTGCAAAGAAAGGGAGAGAAAGGGAATTAGTCATGATAGCAATGGCATAATGATGATAGCAGTAGCAACAGTAATATATGTGTGTGTGTGTGTGTGTGTGTGTGTGTGTGTGTGTGTGTGTGTGTGTGTGTGTGTGTGTGTGTGTGTGTGTGTGTGTGTGTGTGTGTGTGTGTGTGTATATATATATATATATATATATATATATATATATATATATATATATATATATATATATATAAAGATAACAATATCCAATAATACTGATACAAATGCTAATACTATGACTAACATTAATATTGTCAAATAGCAATAATGAAAGTAATAACAAAAACAAGGACGATGATGATGGTAGCAGAAATGACGAATATACTGACCGCGCCGAAGATGGAAATGCTTCACGCTCACTCCTTTTGCATAAGCAACGCCACCGTTTCAAGTGAAAAAAGTAATAAGAGGGGGAAATACTAACAACAAACAACAACAAAAATAGACCCAAACAAGAAGCCACATACGCCTTGAGACAAAATGAAATTAAACTTCACTAGAATCGAAGGTTCAAGAGAGACAAAGAATTCTTTGAAATGCACGGAAGAGAGACAGCGAGAGGGACAGACGCACGCACGCACGCACATGATGCGAGAGAGAGAGAGAGAGAGAGAGAGAGAGAGAGAGAGAGAGAGAGAGAGGAGAGAGGAGAGAGAGAGAGAGAGAGAGAGAGAGAAGAGAGAGGAGGGGGAGGGAGAGGGAGAGAGAGAGAGAGAGAGAGAGAGAGAGAGAGAGAGAGGAGAGAGAGAGAGAGAGGAGAGGGAGAGAGAGAAAGAGGAGAGAGAGAGAGAGAGAGGGGGGGGGGGGGAAGAGAGGGAGAGGAGAGAGAGAAGAGAGAGGGAGAGAGAGAGAGAGAGAGAGAGAGAGAGAGAGAGAGAGAGAGAGAGAGAGAGAGGAGAGAGAGAGAGCAGATCACGAGAAAAGGAACAGGCAAAGGGAGAGAAGAAATAAGGGAGAGGCAGAGACGCAGGCAAAAGCCGAGAGGGAAAACTAAACCAATTTCACGGAATCAAATGAAGCATTCCAGTTCCGACGAAAAGGCGTCTCACAAATCCCTCCTGTTGCTCGCCTGCATCGTGGCCTCGCGTCGTCCTGGGAGTGAGGGGGATATGCGTGCATGGGTGGTTTCTTTTCTCATTCTCTCACTCTTTCACTCACTCTCTCTCTCTCTCTCCTTCATCTCCATCTATCTCTATCTCTATCTCCATCCCCATCCTCCTCCCTCTCTCCATTTGTCATTCTCTTCCTCCTACTTGAGTCACGCTCTCCTTCTCCCCCTCCCTCCCTCCCCCCCCCCTAACCGGCAGCAGTGAATCACAGCCACAACATTCAGCCTGCTCGCGTCTTCGTGCTCATACAACATAAACAACATGCGCCACATACTCGATCAGATATGCCAAACCCTTTAGCAAATCATAAACAACAAGCTTTTTTTTATATACAAAAACTCTACATTGATTTAAATCCCCAAATTACTGTCTGAAAAATCCATCTGTTTCATTGGGCTCATCCTCATATCGGGGATTTCGTCGTATTATGAAAATGGTCACCATGAATCTTCGCCGTCCAGACTTCAATAAGCCGCCTCGTCGAATAATTTCTCTCTCTCTCTCTCTCTCTCTCTCTCTCTCTCTCTCTCTCTCTCTCTCTCTCTCTCTCTCTCTCTCTCTCTCTCTCTCTCTCTCTCTCTCTCTCTACCCCCTTCCCTCGCTCTCCCTCCTTCCCTCGCTCTCCCTCCTTCCCTCTCTCCCTCTCCCTCCCTCCCTCTCCCTCCCTCCCTCCAGATTTCCCTCCTTCCCTCTCTCCCTCTCCTTCCCTCTCCCTCCCTCCTTCCCCCTCTCCCTCTCAGTACATCTGCGCATTCCGCCACCACTCCCCTCACTATCACCCTCTTCCTCACTTTCCCACATTGAAAATGGGACGATCACTTCGCCACCAACTGAGATCTCAAAAAAGGTAAACGCAAGCCTCCCAGAATTTCCCCGAAGCCGTTTCGTCACCTCAACAACACGCACAGACTTAAAAACAAAACTTCGACAGATCTTTTTTCGCTCTTTCTTTTCAAGGCAACTCGTGATTTTTCTCTCATAGTTCATTTTACAAGTCGCGCATAAAAAAAAAAAAAAAAAAAAAAAAAAAAAAAAAAAAAAAAAAAATATATATATATATATATATATATATATACATATATATATATATATATATATATATATATATATATATATATATACATATATGTATGTATGTATATATATATATGTATATATATATATACATATATATATATATATATATATATATATATATATATATATATATATATATATATGCATTATAATTATGCACAGTAATCGAATTTCCTTCTTTCTTGAGAAAATTATCAAAATTATATGAATGAATGAATGAATGAATAAATCAGTGATTGAATAACATGAAAATAGGTCACGCGCATCCGTCAACGAAGCTATATTTAAAAAACAGCCACATTGTCTCGTACTTCGCAATGCCATTATCGGAAAAAATCCAATTACCCAAATCTCGAGACAAAAGACAACAATGACAAAAGCAACAGCATCAATAACAACAACAACAACAACGAAAATAGAGCAAAAACAGTACTTTCATACAATCAGCCAATCATCCTTATAGCAAATTCACCACCGATAACCACAGCCATACTTGTTACCACTTATCAAACACAACCGTTTTCCTCTGTATCACGATCGTTATCGGCACCGCTGATTCGAACAAAAAGCTCAGATTTCGAACCGAAGCAAACCAACAAAACTAACAACAACGATCAAGGCAACAGACACACCACCACTGCTGCAAGGAAAGCTAAAGAAAGGGAAAATGAGAGGTAAAGGAGGGGGGGAGGGGGGGAGGCAAAGGGGAAAGGAAGGAGAAGATAAGGAACACGAAGAGGAAAGAAAGATAAGGAAGAAGAAAGGAAGAGGATGGAAGAGAAACAGCGTGGGGAGAAGGGAGGAGAGAAAAAGACAGACGTGCCTAGAAACTGACAGGGTGGGGATGGGGTGGAGGTAAGGGAGAGGGGTGAAGGAAGGGAGGGGAGGGGAGAGAGAGAGAGAGAGAGAGAGAGAGAGAGAGAGAGAGAGAGAGAGAGAGAGAGAGAGAGAGAGAGAGAGAGAGAGAGAGAGAGAGAGAGAGAGAGAGAGAGAGAATTTGATTTGACAAGTTCATTGAGACAAAAGCTTACATTTCAAAAGGAAGCGAATCTTAGAGGTAGAGAGATATATAGAGATAGATGAATAATTAGATAGAAAGAAAGATAGATAAATAGATAGATAGAGATAGATAGAGAGAGAGAGAGAGATAAACAAATAAAAGAAAGAAAAGAGGCAAGCGTAAAAAAGAATAAAAGAGATGGGGAAAACAGGAAGCGAGGGCATAAGCGATAGGACGGGTAAAGAAGCTGGCACGCTTCAGAAGCCAAACACGTTCCCTTCCCTTGTTCCCGTGACCAAGATAAAAACCTAAATCCGGGAGATTCGGCTCTTGAATAACAACACCAATAAACCCGCGAAACAACAACAACAACAAAGCGGTGCATTCCAAAAGCAACCTAGGCCTACAGTGTGAGGACAGATAGGCCTAGTCCGGGCAGATACAGCGCGCGTTCGATCAGCCAAAGCGAAGGAGACCTACGATGTCAACACCTGTAATTATGAATGGGAGGAGAATATGAATGGGGAAGATGGGGAAATGGAGAGATGGGAAGATGGAGAGACGAGGAGGTGGGGAGATGGAGAGATGGGGAGGAAAATATGAATGGGGAAGATGGGGAGAGAGGGAAAGGATAGGGAAAAGGAGGGAGATAGAGAGAAGGACGGGAGTAGAGTGAGAAGGAGAGAAAGGGAGGGGGGAAAGGGAGAGGGGGGGAGGAAAGAAGGAATGGGTGCAGAGTGAGAAGATAAGGGATAAGAAAAGAGTGCAGAGGGGAGAAGGATATGGGGAGAGAAAGCCCTGTGAGAGGAGGACTGAGAAGCTTTGGAAGAGAGGGAAGGCAACAACAGAAACAGGGAGACGGGTATAAACGCCGAGAAAATGGAGGCGAGGAAATCCAAGAGGAGAAGGGGAGGCACGCCAAGAGGAGGAGGAGGAGGAGACGCGAATGCCTCCGACCAGCAGCCGCAAGACGGACATACGTGCGCGCGGGCGTGGGGGCGGCGCACAGACATGCTGATGTACAGGATACAGGCTCGGTGAAGGGGAGATGGGCGGAGGGAGGAGGGAGGCCAGGGGGGGGGGGCACAGACTGACGGCTGACTGGGCATGAGACACCGAGGACAGGATGGCGCCCATCAACACAGGCGTCAACATATTCTTACTCGTCAACAGCCGCTTCCACCACGACCAACAGCCACGACTCGAGCGACACCGTCAATGACCTGAACTGACGCCTCTCCCTCTTTCCCTCCTCATTGCTCTCTCCCGCTCCTCCGTTCACTCTTTCCCTCGCACTGCACTCTCCTCCTGCAACGTCATCACCTCAATACGCGTCACGTAACCCCCCCCCACCTCCATTCATCACCATCGCCCCCCCCGTCTGCTGTTCACTCAACGCCAGACTCACCCCATCACCCTCTCACCCCCCCCTCCCTCCCCTCAATTGCCGGCCTCACCCATCCAGCCATCCTTCCCCGTTCCTTCACATAATCGAACACCGACTCATCATCATCATCATCATCATCATCATCATCATCATCATCATCATCATCATCATCAACATCATTACCATCATCATCACCACCATCATTACCATCACCACCACCACCATCATTACCATCACCATCATCATCATCATTAACATCACCATCACCATCAACACCAACCTTGAACACGCCATCAAATGACATTAATAATGAGTGTATCATTACCAGGGACGCGTCATTAGACCAAAGGGATAGATCACTGATACTCTTCTCCCCCATCACCCTCATTTACTCCCCTCCCCCCCCCTTCCGAAAGCCCCTTCCCTTTCCCTTTCACTCCCCTACCCCCCCCCCCTTCATCACCTCCGAGCTATAATAATCTGGACACAAGTTCGGCTTCCTCAATAGCTAATCAAAGCGGAGACTCCCGGTGCGAGAGGGAGAGGGAGGAAGAGAGAGGGAGAGGGAGGAAGGCTGATAGAGGATGGGGCAGGGACGAGGGGGAGAGAGAGAGAGAGAGAGAGAGAGAGAGAGAGAGAGAGAGAGAGAGAGAGAGAGAGAGAGAGGAGAGAGAGAGAGAGAGAGAGAGAGAGAGAGAGAGAGAATGAGTGAGTGAGTGTGTGAGTGAGTGAGTGAGTGAGTGAGTGAGTGAGTGAGTGTGTGTGTGTGTGTGTGTGTGTGTGTGTGTGTGTGTGTGTGTGTGTGTGTGTGTGTGTGTGTGTGTGTGTGTGTGTGTGTGACAGAAGGCGAGGAGGCGACTAACAGAGCGAATGAATGAGTGGCGTGAAGAGCAAGGGACGACACGGAGCGAGCGAGCAATCAAGCCAAGAGACGCAAGAAGCGAGCCAAGACGATGCAAGCGAGCGACAATCAAAACAAGCGTGCGAGGAATAGGCGATGCTGGCAAGCAAGCCGGTCCTGGCCAGTGCAAGCAAACCCTGGTCAGTGCAAGCAAGTCTGGTCAATACAAGCAAGCAAGCCCTGGCCAATAAAAGCACGCGAACCTAGGCCGACGCTGCAAGCACGGGCACGTCAGCGTATGCACATCGAGGCGGCGAGTGTATTGCGCAATGGCCGTGTTTTCCCGGCCACTGAAATAGCCGTAAAAAAGCACGCCGTTCCCGCGAGATCGGACGCCCTCTCTTGGCAGCGGCGGCGGACGCGGAGGGACTCCTTTCATGAGGACGCAGAAATATGACACAGAGATGGACGCACACACGTAATGCTCTCTCTCTCTCTCGCTTTCTCTCTCTCTCCTCTCTCTCTCTCTCTCTCTCTCTCTCTCTCTCTTTCTCTCTCTCTCTCTCTTTCTTTCTCTCCTCTCTCTTTCTTTCTCTCCTCTCTCTCTTTCTTTCTCTCCTCTCTCTCTTTCTTTCTCTCTCTCTCTCTCTTTCTTTCTCTCTCTCTCTCTCTTTCTTTCTCTCTCTTCCTCTCTCTCCTTTCCCTCTCCCTCTCCCCCCCCCTCCTCCCTCGTGGCCCGAACTGGCAACTCGTCCTCCGGTTCGCGCGAGAATCCCAGAAGCTCCAGAAATATACGAGGCTGAAGCTGCTCGCGTGCCTTCCTCCTCTTTCCTCGAGCGACAGAGTGAACGGACGAACGAATGCACGCGCACACTCGAAAACACACGCACGCGCACCCAAACTTGACATACACACGCACGCACGCACGCACGGACACGCACATTCTCCTACTTGAAAACTCTCGTTGTTGTTGCGTGTACAAACAATAAGGATGGTGCAGACGTACATATACAGAAAAAAAAAAATTGCATAGACATATAAACACACACACACACACACACACACACACACACACACACACACACACACACACACACACACACACACACACACACGTACATAAGCACAAAGAGATGACACTCGCTTTTCATGAAAATCGATTTCGCTATTGTCTACCTTCTCATCCAAGAAAAAAAAAAAAAAAAAAACGAAAACAAAAAACATTCGTGCCTTTAGGACTGGAAGTCACGTGATCAATAA
>NC_051393.1:682381-704881 GCF_015228065.2 Penaeus monodon
ACCGCCACCAACCCTACTCATGACGATAACACCCCTCCCATCCCTACCCCAAACAATAAGAAAAGAAAAAACAAGAAAAAACAAACAGACGAACAAAAAACAAGACCAATAACGGCAACCACAAAAACGGCCAATGAAGCGAGAGGGTGGAAACCCGGGTACACTCGGGTACGACGCGATGGATGAGACCCAGAGAAAATTTACCCAAAAGGGAAACGAGGCGAGGGGGGGAGGAAAGAGGGGGGAGAGGGGAAAGAGGGGAGGAGAGAAGGAGAGGAGGAAAAGAGGAGGATGAGAGGGAAAGGAGGGAAGGAGAAGGTACGAGAGAAAGGAGAGAAGGGGAGGATGAAAGAAGAGGATGAGATGGAAGGAGGGAAAGAGAGGAGGGAAGCAGAGGAGAGGATGAGAGGAGGGAAAGAGGAGGATGATAGGGGAGGAGGGAAGGAGCGGAGGAGAGGAGGAGAGGAGGGAAAGAAGGACAGGAAAGAAGGGAAGAGAAAGAGAAAAAGGTGGAAGGGAAGAAAGAGGCATTGAAACAAGGGAGAAAGGGAAGGGGGGGGGGGCTAGAGGAGGGGGGGGGAAAAAGAAAGGGGAAGAAAAAAAAGGAAAGAAGGGAAAGGGGAAGGGGAAAGGGGGAGGGGAGACAAAAAGGAAAAAAAAGGGGGGGAAAGGCAAGGAAAGAGATAAAGAGCAAAAATAAAAAAAATCAACCAGCCATGAAAAAAAAATGTAAATAGGTGAGAAATATCAATTCGTAAGATAGAAAAGGAGGCAGGTAAAGAAGGATAAAAGACAATGAGATTCACAATAATGGAATCAAATGCATACACAATAAAATCAATACAAAGCTTATACAACAAAACAACTACACAAAAGAAAGAAAAAGAAAAAAATGAAAACAAAACTTAACCCCTCCCCCCCCAAAAAAAAAAAATAATAATAAGTAAATAAATAAATAATACATAAATAAATAATAACAAAAAACCTAAAACTAACTCCAAGATCACCACAAACAAAACTGCTAAAATTCCCCAATAAAGAAAATAAAAAGAACCAAAAATTTCTTTTAAAAAAATAATTTTAAAGAGCCCCAAAAAAAATACCGCCTTAAAAACAGGGGCCCCTTCGAGTTTAATCCCCTTTTTAAAATTGCCAAGGAAACTTTCCAAAGAAAAGGAAAAAAAAAAAATTCGCCCCAATTTCAGCTTTCGGGGAAAACTATCTATCTATCTAAATTTTCTTTTCTATCTATCTACTATCTATCTATTAATTTTTATATATATCTATATAATAATATAATATATAATATATAAAATATATATAAAATATATTATTTTATATATATATATATAAATACAAAGCAATTTTTTAAAAAAAACACCGGAAGGGAATTTATTATAAAAAAAAAGGAAAAAACCCGACAAAATCAGGGGTGACGAATACAAAAACCCAACCCAAAAAAATTTAAAGCAGAAAAAACTAAAATGAAACCCAGAGCTAAAAAAAAGGGGAAAAAAAAACGCCTTTGTTTTTCTTCTTCAAATTTCCCTCTTTTTTCCCCTTAACCCCCTTTTCCCCCATTTATTCTTTTTTTTTTCTTCAGCAAGGAAAGGGGTCAACAAGTAAAAATGAACCCCGCGCCCACGGGACAAAAAAAAAAACCCCTGCAATTTTTTGGGAAACCTTTTTTTTTTTCCCCACCCCCGAAAAAAGAAACCCCCCAACATGCACAAAAAGCACCCCCCCCCCCCCCCACCCCCAAACCCAAAACCCCCCCCCCCCCAACCCCCCCCCTTTTCGTTTTCCCCCTATACTCCCCCAAAAAAAAATTTCCCCCTTTGCCTAACCCCCTCACACCCCCGCCCCCCCCCCCCCCCCCCCCTCGCCCCTTTCCCCAATCCCCGCCCAAACCCCCCACCTTTCCCCTTTACCCTCCCCCTTCCCCCTCCCCACTTTCCCCCCCCACCACAAAAACAGGGCAGACAGACAGACCACCCCCACAACCCCACACACCCACAAAACAAACACAAAACACACACACCCCCACACACACACACACCCCACACACACAACACACACAAAAACCCCCGGCGCCGGGGCCCGGGGGGGGGAAAAAAACGGGGGGAATAGAAAAGAAAAAAGGGGGGGGGGATTTCCAACTTCATTTAAATAAAGGAAATAAGGAGAGGGTGGTGGCATTACAAAAAACGGGGGGAAAGGGGTGGAAAAAGGGAAAAAGGGGAAAAAAAAGGGGGGGGAAAAGGGGGGGGAAAAAAAAGGGGGGGGGGGAAAAAAAAAAAAAAAAAAAAAAAGAGGGGGGGGTTTGGGGGGGAAGGGGGGAAGGGGGGGGGGAAAGAGGGAAAGGGGGGGGGGGGGGAGTGAGGGGGAAAATTAGGGGGGGGGGGAAAGAGGGGGAGGGGGGAGGAGGGGGGGCCCTTGGGGGGGGGAGGGAAAGGAAAAGGAAGGGGGGGAAAGGGGGGGGGGAGGGGAAAAAAGGGGGGGGAGGGGGGGGGGCCCAGGGAGAGGCGTGGGAGGGGGGAGGAAGGAAAAAGGGAAAGGGGGGCGAGGGGGAAAGAGGGGGGGAGAGGGGGGGGCGGGAGGGGGGTTTTTAAAGGGAGGAAAACGCAAAGGGGCTGTGGTTCCCCCCGGGGCCCTCCGCGGGGGAAAAAGTTTCCAAGCCAAAAAAGGAAAAAGCCCCCTGCGACAGAAAACTTGCCCCCCTTTTTGGCCTTTACTCGGGTTTTTCTGTGGGCCTAAAAAGGGTGTTTTTTGGGAAGGGAGCCCCTTAAAAAAGGAGCGTTTGGGAGGTTTTTAAAAAAAGTGGCACTAGTAGAAAAAGGGAACCGGGGGGGGGGGTTTTAGGGGGGGGGGAGGGGGTGGTCAAGGGGGGAAGCCCCCCGGAGGGGGGACCGGAAAAAGGTAAAGGGGGGGGGGAGTGGTTTCAAAGAAGGGATTGGGGGGGGAGGGAAAAGGGGTGTACAAAGAGGGGAAAGGGGGGGGGGGGAAAGGGAAAAGGTTTAAAAGGAAAAAGGATGAGGGGAAAAAGGGCGAGGGGGGAAAAACAGAAGAGAAAACCCGGGGAAGTAAAGTAAAAAGAAAGGGACAGGAGGGGGGAGAGGGGGGGAGGGAGGAAAAGAGACCCAAAAAGAACCCCCGTAACCCCCCCACGGGGAAGGCAAAAAGGGAGAAAAGGGAAAATACAAGGAGGGGGAGAGGGAAAAATGGAATGGGGAGGGAAAGGGAAACGAAGGGGGAAAATGCAGGAAAAGACAATGGAAGAGGGGAAGGAAAAAGAACAAAAAGGAAAAAGGGCGGAGGAAAGGGGGGGGAGAGGAAAAAGGGGGGGGGAAAGAGGGGGGAAAGTGGGGGAAAAAAAAAGAGTCGGGGGAGGGGGGGAAGGGAGGGAAGGGGGGGAGGGGAAGAAAAAGGGGGGGGGGGGGGAAAAAAAAAAAAAAAAAAGGGGAGGGGGAAGGGAAAAGGGGGGGGGAGAAGGGGAGGAAAGGGGGAAAGGGAAGAAAAAAAAAGAAAGGGGGGGGGGGGAAAAAGGGGGGGGGGAGGGGGAGAAAGGGGGGGAAGGGGGAAGAAGGGGGAAAAAGGGGAAGAGGAGGAAGGGGGGAAGGGGGAGGAGAGGGAAAGGGGGGGGAAAAAGGGAAAGGGGGCAAGGGGAGAAGGGGAAGGGGGGGGCACTAGTAAATGCTTTTTAACCCAAAGCGGGGATCCAAAAAGGGGGGCTGTGGGAGTGCCGGCCATTTCCAAAGCTGCCACCCACAGCCCGGCGAGCCCGTTTTACGCTTTTTTAGGGGAGTCCCTTTTTGCTTTGGGGGTCAGCTGTTTATGCTTTTTGTTGCTGTTGGGGGTTTTTTCATTTTTTGTTGGTGGTGGCCAGTAGTGGAAGGAGTGGTGAGAGTGGGAAAGGGAAAAAAAGGGAAAGAAAAAAAGGGGGAGAGGAGAAAGGAAAAGGGAGGGGGAGAATGAGAGGGGGAGGGGGGAGAGAGAGAGGAGCGGGGGAGGGGGGAGGAACGAGAGGAAAAGAGGGGGAGGGCGGGGGGAGAGAGAGGAGAGAGAGGGGAGAAAACGGGAAACCCCCCGAGGGGGGAAAAAGGGGGGGCCCCAGCGGAGGACAAGAAAACGGCCCCCCCCCCCCAAGGGGGGGGAAAAAGGATTGGAAACCCCCCCCCCCGGGGGGGGTAAATGAAGGAGAGGAAAAAAAAGAGGGAAGGGGAGGGAGGAAGAGGAGGAGGAGGAGGAAGGGGAAAAGGGAAAGGCCCCCTCCCCCTGTCGCGACCCGGGGGCAGGCCAAGGGGTAGCCCCCCCAACCCCCGGGGGGCCCCGCGAAAAATCCCCTTTCCCCCCCCCCCCTCCCTTACTTTCCCCCAAGCCACCCCCCAAAATTTCGGGCCTCTTACTGCACCAACCCTGGTCCCGGGGTCCCTTTCCCCCATTCGCCCCCCCCCTCTTTCCCCACCCCCATTTTTTCCCCTTCCCTTTTTTTCTTCCCCCCCAATTTTTACTCTTTATTTTTCTTAATTTTTTTCCTCTCCCTTTCCCTTTTCCCCTTTTTATTCCAATCTTTTTCTCCCTCTTTTTTACTTTCCCCCGTCTCTTTTTTTCTCTTCTCTCCCCCTTTTATGTCCCTTAATTTCTCTTTCTCTCCCCCTTTTCCCCCTTTTTTCTCTCTCTCGCTGTTCCCCTTTTTTCTCTGGTTTCTTCTCTTTCTTTTCCCCCTTAACTCACCTTCTCTTCCCCAATTTCCCCTTATTTACCCCCTTTTAAATTAAAACTCACCTCCTCCCTCCACTTTTTTACCCAAATTTATTTTTTCCTTATTCCCTCCCCTTTTTTTTTCCCCTTTCCCCCCTCCGTCTCCCTTTTTCGACCCTTCCTTTTTCCCCCGCCCGGTTTTTGCTCGCATTCGGCGGGACGATTCCCTGCGCATGCGTTCGGTTTTCCTTTTGGGGCGGAAAATCATAAGTTTCCTCCAAAAGTCCGGGCCCTTTGCTGTTGGCCCCGTTCATCTGCAATGTCGTGGGAGGCCAAGGGGGGGGGGGGGGCGAGGGAAACCTTTTTTGGAAACCCAAATGGGAAAGCTTCTGTAGTGTGGTGGGGTGGTGTTTTGTGTGTGGGTGGGGTGGTGTGTGTGTGTGTGTGTGTGTGTGTGTGTGTGTGTGTGTGTGTGTGTGTGTGTGTGTGTGTGTCTGTGTGTGTGTGTGTGTGTGTGCGTGCGTGTATGCCCATGATTGCACCGACATGTAATCAATATTATCAAATAAAAGAGAGAAAAAGAAACCGAAAGAAGCCTCGCCCTCGAAACCCACAGCTAAGCCTCCCCCTCCCCTTCTTCCCCCTCCCCCGCCCCTCCCCTTCCCCCCCTTCCCCCCTCTCCTCTGCCCTCAGCGCCGCCACCAGAAGCTGCTGCCGTCAGCGCCTCGACGCCCGGACTCACATCTCATGATAATAAAGATAATAATGGTAGCAATATCGCCGCGCTATCTGCCCCGTGCCCCGCTGTGTGCCGGCTGCGCGGAAGGGGAGGAAGGGAGGCGGGGAGGAAGGGGAGGAAGGGAGGAAGGGAGGAAGGGGAGGAAGGGAGGCGGGGAGGAAGGGGAGGAAGGGAGGCGGAGGGGAAGGGAGGAGAGAGAGAGGGGAGGAGACAGAGAGAGGAGGAGGCACGAACGGAGAAAGGGAGAAGGAAAGGGAAGGGCAAAGGACGGGAGAAGGGAAGATAGGAGAGGGTGTGAGAAGGAAAGGAGAGACAAAAGGAGAGACGAAGGAGGGCAAGAAAGTCAGAAAGGAAAAATTTTAAAGGAAGAAAAATTTTAAAGGAAGAAAGGCAAAGAAAGGAAGACACAGAAAGAAGAGAAGTGAAAAGAGCGAAGGGAAGACTAAAACAGAACGTAAAAAAAACTTCACTGCACCTTTAACAGTGGGGTCTCCTCCTCCCCCTCCTCCTCCTCCCCCTCCTCCTCCCCCTCCCCCTCCATTTCCTCCGACTCCCCCTCCTCCTCCCCCTCCTCCTCCCCCTCCTCCTCCCCCTCCCCCTCCATTTCCTCCGACTCCCCCACAATCCCCTCTCTTAAAATACTAAAAGCTCACTCCACCTTTTTTCTCCCTTTCATTCACTCCCTTCCACATTTCCCATCGAGCTGTGCACTTCCCTCCTGCCCTCCTTACCCCCTCCATTTCATTTCCCTTGCTTTAGCGCGAATCACTCTCTTACCCTCATTCCGTGGCCCGCAAAGTCTCGCGATCGCCGATACACGTCACCACCACCTTACTATCCCCCCTCCCCCTGCCCCCTCACCCCCTCCCACTCCCCGCTCCCTCACCCCCCCACCCCCATTCCCAGCCCTCGGCTCGATTAATTCATGAGCGGCGTGCGGTGCCAAGGACTGGCTCTCCATAGAAGTGCGGTACCGGCGGCAGTGCCATTACAATGCGAAAGGCGGTGTTGGCGTAACTGCGACCGTTACTTACTATCATCATTATTAATGTCATTGCCATCACCATTAGTATCACTGTTTTTAATGTATTCATTAGAACATTCAGACTATTAAGCGCTCACTGGCAATTTCACTTTCATCACCAGCATTATCAACATCATTAAAATTAACACCGCCATCACTACCGCCACCAGTGCCACCGCAAACACTACGCGGTGCCAAGGGGGTGCCACAACGACCGGAGAGCCGCAGAGGCACGAACAGCGGCACCACATCTTTAACGAAGTGCCGACCGGGTTCGCCGTTCCTCGACCGGCACTCGAACTTTTTTCCGAACCCAATTACCGAACCGAACGGAACCGAAAAAAAAGAACCCAAAATACCCGATCCGCGAACCGAAAAATGTTTTTTGTGTGCTCTTTAATTTATTTTTATCCATCCATTATTCGTTTTTTTTTATTATTTCATGTAAAACCACACACACACACACACACACACACACACACACACACACACACACACACACACACACACACACACACACACACACTAATATATATATATATATATATATATATATATATATATATATATATATATATATATATATATATATATATATATACCTTACTTGCAAGTGCATTCAAATTTAATTTCCCTTCATATGAAAAAATAAACCAATTCCAAACACATTCGCAACGGGGGGGGGGGACTTAAACCTCCGTTAACTTTTGATTAAGCTTCCCTAGCCTTTAATCAAACCTCAGGTACCCCATTCATTAAAACTCCCAAGTTGCGTTTCATTAAACTTTTTTTTACCCTTTTTCGATGAACTCTTCCCCAACCTTTCGCTAAATATCCGCTGCACTGTCGTCACTGATCCCCCAAGCACGAACTTCCCCAACGTCAGACCATCACACCTCCGTTAGCCTCCTCCCTCCCTCCCTCCCTCTCTCCCTCTCCCTCCCTCCCTCCCTCCCTCTCTCTCTCTCTCTCTCTCTCTCTCTCCCTCTCTCTCTCTCCCTCTCTCTCTCTCCCTCTCTCTCTCTCCCTCTCTCCGGGCTAGTACAGTGGTAACGTGTCGGCCTCTCATCCGAGGGATCGGCGGTTCGCGCCCCACCCAGGCACGAGAAGTTGCAATTGTCGCCCGGAGGTTACTGCTGTGGCTGGGCACGACGGCGGGCAAGGACTCGGTTCCGCCGAGTCAGCAGCAGCTGACACACGTGAGCAAAATCAAGCAGACAGTATGTCACACCAAGAATATCCATTGTATCAAATGGAATCCAAACCAAACTTAAACTTAAACTTAAACTAAACTCTCTCTCCCTCCCTCCCTCTCTCTCTCTCTCTCTCTCTCTCTCTCTCTCCTCCCTCTCTCTCTCCCTCTCTCTCTCCCTCTCTCTCTCTCCCTCTCTCTCCTCCTCTCTCTCCCTCTCTCTCCTTCTCCCTCTCCCTCTCCCTCTCCCTACACTCCTCTCTCTCTCCCTCTCTCTCCCTCTCTCTCCCTCCTCTCCCTCCCCTCTCTCTCCTCCCCTCTCCTCCCTCCCTCTCCTCCTCCTCCTCCCTTCCTCTCCTCTCCTGCCAACTCTAATAACTCTCCTTACATCCTCTCCTCCCTTCTCCTCCTTCCTCTCGTTAAACCTCATCAACCTTCCTTCCTCCTCCCTCCCCTTCCTTCCTCCGTCAAACCTCTCGAAATCTTCCTGTAACATACCTCCATCCTCCTTTGCCCTCCTCTCCTTCCTTCCTCGTTAAAGCTTAACGAACCTTCGCGATCCTCCCCCCCTCACCTCTCCCTTCCTTTCGTCAAACCTCAATCTTCCTTAATACCTCCTCCTTCTCCTCGTTCTTTCTAACTCCCTTCCTTCCTTCTCTTCGTTACTTCCTAACACCTCTCGTCCCCCCTCCTCCCCTCCTTTCCCTCTCTTCTCTACCCTTTCTCCATCCTTTCTCTTACTAACTCTCTCCCTCTTCTTCCTCTTCTCTTCTCCCTCTCTCTCTCTCCTCTCTCTATCTCCCATCTATATCTCCTCGTTTCTTCCTCTACTACTCGTCTCCTCTCCCTCCCCCCCCCTCTCTCCTTTCTCTTTTCTCCCTCTCTTCCTTAATTCCTCGGTCTCTTTCTCCTCCTGTTCTCATTCTAAATCGTCGCTCCCATTTCTTCTCTCTCTCTCCCTCTCTCTCTCTCTCTCTCTCTTTCTCGCTCTCTCACGTCTCTATTGTTCTTTCTCTCGCTGTGACTTGATTATCTTCGCACTCTCTGTCTGCCTTGATTATTCCTTCTCTTTTATGCAGCTGTCTGTCTATCTGACCGACTATCTTCCTCTCTCCCCTCTTATCCCTTCCCCCTTCCCTCCCTCCCCCTCTCTCTCGTTCCATCATTCCGCTGACGCGCTGGCCCCTACACTGTCTCCCTCCCCTTCCCCCTCCCCCTCCCTTTTTCCTTCCTCCCTCTATCGCCCCCATTTTTCCTTCTCCTTCTCTACCACTTTTTCTTCTTCTTTTGTTTCATCTTCCTCTTCCTCTTTTCCTACCCGTTCTTCTTCCTTCTTCTTTCTTTCTCTGTCTCTCCACAGTCTCCCCTACCATCCCTCCCTCCCACTCCCTCTCTCCCTCTCCTTCTCCCCCTCCCTCCCTCCCTCTCCCTCCCTCCCACCCCCTCCCTCCCTCCATCCCTCCCTCCGCCCTTTCCCTCCCTCCGTCACCAGCGCCAGCAGGAGGAGGGGCGCCGGACAGCATCTCCGGCGGCGCGGCGGAGCCTGGCGCGAAGCCGCACAAGCCGCCGCCGGTTGCGGAGCCCGCGACGGCCGTCCGTCACTCGCTCACCCAGTCATGCTCATACATACAGACATACATATACATATGCATACATATTTACATACAAACATATACAAATTAATGCATACATACATGGAAAAAAAAAAAAAAAAAAAAAAAAAAAAAAAAAAAAAATATATATATATATATATATATATATATATATATATATATATATATATATATATATATATATATATATATATACATACACACACACATATATATAATATATATACAATATATATATAATCATCATCAATAACGGTATGCTCATGTTTGAGCAGCCGTGGACCTCTCCACCATCCTTCGCCACTAAACTCGATCTTACGCTTTTCTTTCCACTTATACCATCGACAGCCCGCAAATATCTTTGATATTGTCGCTCAGTCTTGTCTTCGGTTTGCCTCTTCCTCTGTTTCCTATCACCATCCCTGTCAGCAAGTTTTTCTCAATACTTTTACTTCTCATTACATGACCAATAAACTTTAATTTCCTATATATATAATATATATAATATATATATATAATATATATAATATATATAATATTTATATATATACATATATATATATATATATATATATATATATAAATTAATGCATGCATCCATCCATATATGCATATAAGAGCATGCATACCAACACCAGCCCCACTTACCTCCTTATCCCCTAAACAGAGCCACCTTCGCAGGGCGTCGCGGTTCGACACTTACCTGGAGAGAGACAAGAAACAAGAGTCAGTAAATGCATAAACACAGAGGGCATTCGAAATCAATAAAAATATTATGGGATGATACTATCCTTGAGAGAGAGAGAGAGAGAGAGAGAGAGAGAGAGAGAGAGAGAGAAGAGAGAGAGAGAGAGAGAGAGAGAAAGAAAGTGAAAGAGAGAGGCAAGCGAGAAACTCCAAAAATATTTCCACAAAATTCAGACTGTTCCTCTTTTATTTATTTATTTTTTTTTTTCTATTTTTTTTTTTTTTTTTTTTTTTGTGATTTCTGAAGACGGCAGGTGTGTCTCGCCGTGGGAATCTTCGGGAAGGAAAAATGGCAGAGAAAGGAAATGCCGGTGAGATTGCCTTATCTTTATTTTTTGGTTCTCGCTCTCTCTCTCTCAATAATAACAATAGGGTCAAAAAGAAAAGGAAGAAGAGGCAGGAAAGTCAGCAAAGGTCACCGCCGATGACGAAAGGGCTTAAGAAGGCAGCGCACGACCCCAGTCAACGGCAGGCGACCAGGGCGGATCATTCAACTGCTACGGACAAATGCAAAATTGAGAGGGTGTGTGTGTGTGTGTGTGTGTGTGTGTGTGTGTGTGTGTGTGTGTGTGTGTGTGTGTGTGTGTGTGTGTGTGTGTGTGTGTGTGTGTGTGTGTGTGTGTGTGTGTGTGTGACAGACAGACAGATAGACAGATAAGTAGACAGAGAGAGAAGGAGGTCCAACTGGCACCCTGGCACTCTCTTACCCTCTTGTTCCTCACAACGGCCTCACCTGCACACCGCATTCGACCACTCTCCCTTTTCTTTCCTTCCCTCCCTCAATTCCCCTACCTCCCGAAAGTAGTCACCCTCCCTCTTTCCCTCCCTCCCTCCCTCCCTCCCACGTTCTCACCCTCCTTCCCATCTCCTCGCCCTCCCTCCCCCCCTTCCCTCCCTCCCTCCCTCCCACGTTCTCACCCTCCTTCCCATCTACTCGCCCTCCCTCCCCCCCTTCCCTCCCTCCCTCCCTCCCACGTTCTCACCCTCCTTCCCATCTACTCGCCCTCCCTCCCCCCCTTCCCTCCCTCCCTCCCTCCCACGTTCTCACTCTCCTTCCCATCTACTCGCCCTCCCTCCCCCCCTTCCCTCCCTCCCTCCCACCGCTCGTAAACCACAGGGTCGCGCAGCATTACACTCCCGAACAAACCGCCGGCTGACTCAGCTACGCCTCCCGCGCCCGCTCAGCAATCGCCCCTGCAAGCAAGCAAGCAAGCAAGCAAGCAAGCAAGCAAGCAAGCAAGCAAGCAGTAACCGGCTCCGTCCAGCTCGCACCACCGAGAAAACAGAAACAACACGCGTAGGTTTTCCTTTGGGGGGTAAGCGGCCCTGTCATTAAGCGCCGACAAATGCCAAAGTCGCTCTCTATAAAATGCCCCTCGCCGGCTGGGCTTGATAATTTGTCCATTACTAATCTATTATTACTATCTGCGCCTGTCTGTTATTACTGATCTGCTGGTTGCACTATCTTACCGAAAGTACTGGGCTGAGATGGGGGGGGGGGGTACAGGGAGGATGAAACGAGTGGAAGAGGGAAAGGGAAGAGAGGGAGAGGGAGAGGGAGAGGGAGAGGGAGAGGGAGAGAGAGAGAGAGAAAACGCCCCTTTAACTGACATCCCAGGAGCGCATCCCAGTCCGCCCATCTCCCCGGGCCGGAGTAAGTAAAAGATATCATCAAACAGGAGGTGGCAGGTGGCGCGGCGCTCTGAGGAGGAGGGCCTGGGCAGGAGCGGGAGGGGTGAGGGGAGAAGGAAGGAGGGGGGAGGGAAGAGGGGGGAGGGAAGACGGAAAGGGTAATGGAAGGGGAGATGGAAGTCTAGGTAAAAGGAACGAGGAAGGACAGCGAGGGGAAGAGCGATCCAGGGTTGGAGGGCAGAGGAGAGGTCAGAAGAGGAAAGAAAGAGGGGGAGAAGGAAGAGAGAAGACGAGAGAGGAAAAAAGAAAAGGTAGAAAAACGGGAAAAAGTGAAAAGAGAAGAAGGGAGAAGAAAGAGAGGTGGTGGGAGAGGGGACAGAACAGGTGCCAGGCGAGGGCACGGAAGAGAAGACGCGAGGGAGGCACTGCAGCAGAGGCAGTGGGGGCTACGGAGGGCGAGAGGGGTGGAACGAGGGGCAGGAAGGCGAGGTGATGAGGGGTGACGAGGGGCGGGGAGAGGCAAAGGGACGGGGCACAGAGAGGGGAAAAGAAAGAGGGGGGAGGGAAAAGGCAGGTACGAAACTGATTGCTGTAGAGGGGGGTAGGAGTGAGGGTGAACTTGAGGGGGAGCAAAAAGGTGGGGAAGGAGGAGGAAGAAGAGGATAAGGATGTGGAAGAGGAAGATGAAGGGGAAGAGGGGGAAGAGAAAGGGGACGACAAGGAGAATAGGATGAAGAGAATATATTGGAGTAAGTTGGTGAGGGGGATGGGGGAGAAGGGGAGCGGGAGGGGGAGGGAGAGGGGGCTGGGGCGGAGGGAGTGATGGATGGAGTACCTTGACAAGTTCTGATGGACCTCATTTGCATACGCTTCCTACCCTCCCACCTGCTAAGCGACCGTGCCCTCCCCTTGGCCAGCTGGCTGCCTCTCCTACCCCGCTTCCCTACCTCCCCCTCCCCCCCTCTTCGCCCTCCACTTCTTAATGCCACTCAATCACACTCCGACGCTCGCCCCGACCGAGGCGGCGCTCGGGCTAATCCGCCGCGAGCCGAGCGCATCGACCACGCGCCTCCGCCGTCGCCGTCCCCTCCACGGCTCCGGTGGCGACCGAGAGCAAACACCAGGACCCGACTCGGCTCTGCTTGCCCGCACTGCGCTCGCCCCCTTCGCCGCCCGCCCGCTCGCGAGGATCCGGAATGCCCAAAGCCGAGCCGGGGTCGAGAGCCTGCGTCATCATCCTACGGAGGTCACGTGTCGGCCCAAGGGAAGTCAATAATGATACCAACAGCTGACCCGGCCGCCGCTCGATATCAGCTGATTAGTGATAATTGTTCGTCGTGCTTTCGGCTGTGGGCGGAGTCTATACCGACGGTTCGTATGCATAGGTTTCCAGGAAAATGAATTAATAAATGAATACAATGAATCAATGATAATAATAATAATAATAATAATAATAATAATAATAATAATAATAATAACAATAATAACAATAATAATAATAACAGCAGCAACAACAATACTATTATTAATAACATTATTATTAACAACAAGGTTAACTAAAATGAAAAATATAAGCCACGCTTCAAAAGAGGAGGAATTAGGGGAGGTTGCTCGACTTCACAACCCGACATCGTAACTCACAAATGTAAAAACAAACCAACCAGCCGAGAAAATCACAATAAACGATTTTCCACGAAGGCCACCAAACACTTCCTGCCCCCCCCCCCTCCCCTCCCCCTCCCCCCTCCCCCCAGGATCATTCCCACGCACGTGCTGCTGAGATGAGGGCCCCCTCCCTCCCCTCCCCCTCCCCCCCTCGAGGACTTCTCACGCGCCACGCGACTTTACTAGAACCTCTCCCCCTCCCCCCTCCCCACCCTGGCCCCTCTCTCCTCCGGCCTTCCCCCTCCTTCCTTCCCAACTTTTCCCTCTTTTAGCCCCGCTCCCTTCTCTTCCCTCCCTTCTCCTCTTCCCTCCCTTCTCCTCTTACCTTGTCTTCCACACCCAGTTATCCCCTCCCCTCTCCTCCCCCCCTCGGCCTCCGCCCTGGCCCTTCCCCACCCTTCCTCCCCCCTCTCTTCCTTCCGCTATTCTATATTTATCACTCCTCTTCCTCCTTCCTTTCCCAAATGACCCACTTTCGGTTTAATATAAAGCGAAATATAAGCAAAACAGAAAAGAGCGAGACCAACACAACGTACGGAGAAGGGAAGTAGGAGAAGAAGAAGAAAAAAAGGAAATACGGAAAATACGAAAAGGAAAACAGAAAAGAACACGAAACAGAACGAAACACGAAGAGAAGACAAGAAGAGAAGGTAAGAAGGCACGGGGAAGACTGAAACAGGACAAGAGCAAAAAGGAGCAGCAACGAATGATCAAAATACGAAAGAGTAGCGAGACTTGGCACAGGCCTTATTACCCAAAGCAATCCCCGCTTCCGACCATTCGCCCTGCCCTCGCGCCCTGCCCTCGCGCCCTGCCCTCGCCTGCCTCGCGCCCTGCCCTCTCGCCCTGCCTCGCGCCCTGCCCTCTCACCCTGCCTCGCGCCCTGCCCTCTCGCCCTGCCCTCTCGCCCTGCCTCGCGCCCTGCCTCGCGCCCTGCCCTCGCGCCCTGCCCTCGCGCCCGCCCGCCGCATCGACCTCCGCCCATCCGGCTTCGGGGACACTCGGCCGTATTTAGTGTCGTGGAGGCATAAACAGAGAAACAGATAAACAAAATCATAGCGGCCTGCCGAATGAGGAGATGAAGGAAATGGATGATAAGGAGAGAAACAGATAAACGAATCAGAAGAAGATGAAAGATATGGATGGCAAATATGAAAGAAAAAATAAAAGGAGACACAAAGAGAGAAAGAGATAAACAAATCACGGTGGCCTATCGAACGAGGGAAAAAAAAACATGGATGATAAATATACGAGAACAAAATATAAAAGGCGATAATTTCTACGTTTCCAGGATAACCTATTTGGAAATGACCGCATGGGAAAAAGAAGAAAAAAATAAAATAAATATATTTTTTTTGATGAGTGAGAAAAAAAAGGTTTCTAGATTCATGTCCCATTATTTCTCTCGGCATCAGATTTCCACCACGGGCCAGCGATCGCTAAAGCCGAGGCGTGGAGGGGGGGGGGGGGGGGTGAGCGTGGGGGGGTGTAGGGAGCAGTAGAAGGGAGGGAGGGAGGGAGGGGGGGGCTGAATACTTAATGACACCTAAGCCTACTCCCGTCTCTAGGCATAGCTAATACCCCCTCTCTCTCTCTCTCTCTTCACCTCAATTGCATTACTTCTCTTTGCTTCATCCCTCCCTCCCTCTCTCCCTCTCTCCCCCCTTCCTCCGTTCTTCGCGCCTCCTTCCCCCTCCTTTCTCCCCCTCCCTTCCTCCCTCCCTTCCTTCCTTAATTCGCCCTAAATAACTCTCAGGCCCTGGACCCCCCCCCCCCTTGTAATCTACATGGCTAATGAGCCTCCCAGGTGGCCATTAGCGAAGAAAATGCACCTACCGCCTCGGCGTCAACTAACCTTGCCTAACATCTTTGCCTTGGCTTGCCTTGCCTAATCTAACCTCCTAATCTCTCCTCGTCTCGCCTTTCCTCTTGCCCTAGCCCGAACTTCAGCCCCTTACCCCAACCTACTTACCTTCCCTTACCTTCCCTTTCCTTCAGTCGAAGTCACTTACGCTAACCTTCTTCGACAGCGCCTTACCTTAAACTTCTCCTCTCTCTTTACCTCCCCTTTTACTTGACCCAAGGCGACCTAAACTGAAGCCGAACAACACAACCAGCCGCACGAACGTCTGTGCGTGCATGCCTGTCTCTGCGTGCGTGTGTGCATGCCCGTTAGCGAGTGTCTAAATACTGTACGTCTGCGTGCATGGCTTTCGAGGCCAGTTACCAGCCCGAGAGACCTGCCCCGCTCCGTTGCCTGCTGCGTCTTCATCCTCACGCGTGCCCTCCTATTCCCTCCCTTGCCCTCCCGCCTCGATTCATTTCCTTTCCTTTCCTTTCCTTTCCTTTCCTTTCCTTTCCTTTCCTTCCCTTCCCCTCCCTTCCTTTCCCTTTCCTCCTGTTCCATTCCACCCTTTCTTTAATCTTCCCTTTGCTTTCTCGCTCGTTCATTCCCTTTCCTCTCCTCTTCCTTCCTTCCCTTCCCTTTTCTCCTCTTCCCCTCCACTCTTTCTTTAATTTTCCCTTCCCTTCCGTTCCTCTCCTTCCGTTCCTCTCCTTCTCATTCCCTATCACCTTCCCCCTCTCCTCTCCATGCCCTTTTCCATGGACCCTCCGTCCGTCCCGCCGATGCTAATCCAATCCCAGCCGGTCCCTCCTCCGCACTCACGCACTCACTCCCTCCCTCACCTCCTCCTTCCCTCCCCTTTTTTCCCCTCTTTCCCTCCCTCCTTCCCATCCTTTCTCCGCTCTTTCTCCCTCCTCCCTTCCCTCCCTCCCTCCCTCCCTCCGTCCCGCCGATAAATCGAATCCTCATCATCGGCGAACCAACCGGAGAGGAATCATCAACGGGGAATTAAATTCAGAAAAGAATAGAGGACAAAAAAGGGCGAATATCTTTGGTTTTTAGGTCGTTTAGGAAAAGATGGAAGGATGGCGAGATGGGGTAGAGGGGGAGAGGAGGAGGAGGAGGAGGAGGAGAAGGAGGAGGAGGAGGAGGAGGAGGAGGAGGAGGAGGAGGAGGAGGAGGAGGAGGAGGAGGGGGAGGAGGGGGAGGAGGAGGGGGGGAGGAGGAGGAGGAGGAAGAAAAGGAGGAGGAGGAAAAGGAGGAGGAGGAGGAGGAGGAGGAGAAGGAGTAGAAGAAGAGGAGGAGGAGGAGGAAGAGTAGGATCATTGCATAAATACATCTATATTCAATAAGGACCATCATGACCCTACAAGCGGCATCATAAGCAAACATCTACGTACAATAAAGGTTATTCTCAGCCTTTGACAATAACAATTTAATAATAAAGAAATCAATACACCTCCCCAATTGCGGTGAAAAATAGAGGCCTGTATAATGTATCTCCACTTTCTGTGACACGAAGCTGTGGGATAATATGCGTGTGTAAATATATATGCATGTGCGTACGTACGTAAGTATGAATATAATTATACCTATGTTACAAACACACGCACACACAACTCTATATGAATATATATCTATATTTATATTTATCATCTATCTATCTATCTACCTACCTACCTATCTTTCTTTCTTTCTTTCTTTCTTTCTTTCTTTCTTTCTCTCTCTCTCTCTCTCTCTCTCTCTCTCTCTCTCTCTCTCTCTTCCACCACCTTACCCCCGGCGGTGTATAAGCCCTTATGCCAACCATTAAAGCGCAAGGAAAGGGCACTGTGTTAGCCCGGCGAAGTGCGGCCGACAACACCCCCCCCCACCCACCCTCACCCCGAAAAAGAAAGAAAAAGAGAAAGAAAAAAAAACACTGAACACTCCTTCATCGTCTCCGTCAACTATTAGCTTTTCCGTCTCCTTCTTCTCCTTTCCCTTCCCTTCCCTCCTTCTCTCTCTCTATTCAAAGGCAACCGCCAGATCCCCATGACAGAATCTTCGAAAACCCTTTCTCCTCTCTTTCTCGGCACCGCAAAGAAACAAACACACTCAAAAGGAAAATAACAATAATAATAACAATGCTATTACCAACAGCGCTTCTGTGCCACCACGCCGCATATTGGCGAAGGAAACGACTATTGATTCTTATGTTTCCACTGCGCCCCCCTCCCCCTGAGATAGTCCAGGGGGGGGGGGGGCTACCGGTAATTCCTGGATTTCCGTCTACCGATTTACTGGTAGGAAGGGGGGAGGGGGAGGAGAGGAGGGGAGGGGGAAGGGGACTTGTGCTAGGGGCTAGGGGACGCTGTACCTCTCCGCCTGTCTGCCTGGCCGACTGGCTACCTGTCTGTTTCGAAAGCCTAGTGAAAGACAGAAAGGAAAAAGAAAGGAAATGCCAAAAACAGAGAAGGGCAAACGAAAGCTAAAAACAATAATACTAACAATATACTCTTAAACTCATCAGTTAAGCGAGAGAAGGGTGCACGGGAAGAAGTCCTTCCACGAAAGCACTCCGAAAAATCTCGCCGCCCCTCGGCAGAGTCCTGACACCGCCACCGATACGAAAGGCCTCCGAGAGATCGTCCATTCGCCGAGGACACTTTGCGGGGAAGCGGACAACACCTATGCGCGTGGACTTACTGACTCGACTGACTGATCTGATTTACCGACTAGAATGGCTGGCGGGCTTGAATCACCCTAGCCCCCTAACCGTGACTGAACCCGTTTGACTGACATACCGACTTAACTGAGCGCTTTACTGTACAGACTTGACAGACCCGCCTAACTGGCTGACTTAACTGACTTCGTCTCTTCGCCACCTCAAACATTATAAACTTCGTCGGAATGTCCTCGCGTTTTAACTGATGCCAAGTTACTGATTTGTGCATGACATAAAAAAGACACTAGTCTAATGCCGCCTATTGAACGAAGGTCCTGGTGACTGGCACATAAAACTGGCACTGCTCTGGCCTGTCACCTGACAAATTGGCACTATTAGGGTCCATATATCTGACACTCGCTCGGCCCTGGTGCCTCTCGCACAGTGCATGGCGCATGTTGATATCGTTTCTCCGCTTTC
This sequence comes from Penaeus monodon, assembly GCF_015228065.2. Classification (NCBI taxonomy): domain Eukaryota; kingdom Metazoa; phylum Arthropoda; class Malacostraca; order Decapoda; family Penaeidae; genus Penaeus; species Penaeus monodon. The sequence goes on from NC_051393.1 coordinate 700,668, forward strand.
CGACACATTTCACGGGAACCAGTCCAAACTGGTGCATGAGAAACAAAGCCCGTTTCCAACGCTGGCGTCTGACACACGGTTCTCACACGCCTGACACCACTTCCTGACGCGCGAACAAACTGGTGTCACACAGCGGTGTCAAAGTAAAACGCCCCGAAAGGTCCACACAAGGAATTTTAAGAGCCATTACACGAGAGATATTTGTAAACCATTAACATCTGTCCGCCATTACCGCATGATAAGTAGAGGCGCGGCGGCACGGTCAGAATAACCTTAAACGAAAATCAGATAACCTCGGTGAAAATAATTATAGTGACAGCGAAAACCCGGGACAATCATAACCACTGCCTTCGGAGGGAAAATTCGTGTAGGTGCTCGTGAGGCGACGATGACTGAAACTGAAGTCAGCTGGAGCTTACATCCGACAAATGAAGATAAGGACAGCAATGCCTTGCAGGTGACAACACTTAAAGTTACTGGTGTACATTTGGTAACGATGACGATGACGACGATAGTATTGATGATAAGGACGATGACGGACGATAATGAAATAGTGATGACGACGTTAATGAAGATCAACACGACGATAATGATGATAATGGAAGACGAAATCGATAATGGTAATTAGAAGGACGATGATGATTATGAAGATAACGATAATGATGGTAGTGATGATAACTCCTATGGATGGGTCAGAACGCTGCAATCTGAATACATGTTCAGAGTTTAATCTATTCGGGCTGTAGGCCTACATGTTAACTGAAGGCAACGACGCTGTTCGTTGTGCTAATTTAGGATGGAAGAAGGCTTGGGGGGAGGGGGAGGGAGAAAAGAGGGACTGTCCTTGCTTGCTTGCCTGCTTGCCTGTCTGCCAGTCTCTGTCTGTCTGTCTGTCTGTCTGTCTGCCTACTTGCCCAGCCTGCCGGCCTGTGGCCTGTTCCCCTACCTACCTGCCAGCCCACCTTTCTCCCAGCCCATCTACATATTTATCTATCTACATACTTACCTTACTTATCTATCTATCTACATACGTACCCTACTTGGCTTCCTCGCTTGCCGTAACCCATTCATGCCCCCGTCCCCACCCCACCCCCACCCCTAAAGTCTCACACCCCAACCCCCCCCCCAAGTCTCAGCCCCCAACCACTGCCCCCTCCCCCCCTACTGGCCCGGCGACCCCCAGGAGGCCTCCCCGTCCATCACCTCGTCGGCGCCGCAGTTTGCCTTCCATTATGCCCGGCCGCCGCTTGTTTGCCGAGCTGGCGTGGCGTGAGGAGAGGGGACGAGAGGGGAAAAAGGGGTAGAGGGAAAGAGGGACCGGGAGAGAAGAAGGAAAGAGAAAGGAAGAGAGAAGAAGGAAAGAGAAAGGAAGAGAGAAGAAGGAAAGAGAAAGGAAGAGAGAAGAAGGAAAGAGAGAGCGGGAGATGAAGGCAACAGAAAGAGGGAGAGAAGAAGGCAACAGAAAGAGGGAGAGAAGAAGGCAACAGAAAAGAAGAGAGAAGGAAAAAAAGGATCAGGCGTGCGTGTGTGCGTGCGCGCGCGCGCGTTCTACATTTCCTTCCTCCTCTCTTTCTCCCTCTCCTGCTCCTCCTCCTCCTTTTTCTTCCTCCTCTCCTCCCCTTATTAACACGCACCCACACAAATCATAGGGCCGTTCTGATAGCGCTTATCGGTAAAGGAAGGCGGGGGGGGGGGTGAAATCTTTTAAGTCATGACAGGACATTGGCTGGGTAGGAGGGGTGGGGGGAGGAGGAGGGAAGAGGAGGGGAAGGATGTATAAAGGAGAGGTAGGAAGGGGAGGGGGAGGAGGGGGAGGAGGGGGAGGAGGGGAACCGAGCTAAGGGGAAGAGGAAGAGGAAGGCACAGGGAGGAGATAAGAGGGCGGCGGAGGGAAGAGATGAGATAGAGGAAAGGAAGGCGGGGAGGAAGTCAGAGCGGATGAAGAGAAAGAGTGGAAGAGAGAGGAAATAAGAAAGGAAAAGGAAGAAAGGCAAGGACAGGAAACAAAGGGAAATGAAGAAGGAACCTGGTGAGGAGAGACGACGGGGGAAAGAGAGAAGATACAGAGAAAGGGAGGAGGCAGGGAAGGACAGGAAAGGGATTGAGGCACGAAGAAATGGAAGTGGGGGGGGGGGGGGCAGGTAGCAGGGAGGGAGGAATGGGGACGGGAGTAGGATAGGGTGGAGAAAGGGTAAGGGTGAGGGGAGGGAGGGGGGTAAGGGAGGAAAGGGAGGAGGGGAGGGGTTGGTAAGGGAGGAAGGGAGGACAAAGGGTGGGGGAGGGGTGTTAGGGAGGGGGCAACAGATCATTACGTGTCCAGTCGCCGGGTCCGCTGACACAGTCAATAAAATTAACACGCAACATTACGGTACAGTCGCAGTTAGAGTGACTACCCCCCCCCCCCACTCGTCACAGAAACCCGTCTTCCGAAATACAACCCCCCCCCAAAAAAAAAAAAAAAAAAAAAAAACACAAAAATGACTAGTTTCCTCACAAACCACTCACACTAAACATACGAATCTTCATGATGCGTTACAGTTAATACAACGCTGAACCACATGTTACTATCTGCACTCATTTTCCTTCTTATTTTCTTACGCGCACTGGCGACGACTTCCAGCAATCATTTTGGCCTTGGGAGCGCAGTCACGTGACGTAACCCCAGTAAAAGGAAAAAAAGAACAAGAAAAAAAGACAAGTATTGAAATGATGCAATGCTTGTTACATCACTCAACCACCGGGGGAGGGACAGGGGGGGGGGGGGTTGATGATACATGCTCGCCATTACACCTTGATTTCTGTGTCTGTTTGTCTGTTTGTCTGTCTGTCTGTCTGTCTGTCGTTCTGTCTGTATGTCTGTCAGTCTTTGTCTGTCTCCTTGAGGAAAGGGACAATCACGGAGAAAAAGAGAGATAGAAGAGAGGAAAAGAGAGGGATGGGAGGAGGATATGCAGATGAAGGAAGGATGGATAACTGTGGACCAAAGTATAAAAAACAACAACACCGTTTCGTACTTTATTCCACCAGAATAAAGGCCTTGGAACCAAGGTTTTAAAAACGGTTTGGATAAAGAAGAAAAACTTTATTACACTCGTCGCGTCTCCCTCTTCCCCCCACTTCCTCTCCCCCCCCCAATTCTTCCTCTCCCCGTGACTACTTACTTCCTTCTACGTAGTTCTAGTAGTTCTCTCTCCCCTCTCTCTATCCCTCTCTCTCTCTCCCTCCCTCTGTCTTCCTCTTTCCCTCTCTCTTCCTCTCCTTTTATCCCTCTCTCCCTCTCCTTTCCTACTCTCTCTTACCCTCCCCTTCTCTCCCCCCTTCTCCTTCTCTCCTCTTCCCTTCCCTTTTCTCCCTCTGTCCCTCTCTCCCTCCTTCACGTGCGCCGCCCTTTGCGTGTAATCCACCGCTAATGGGCTTCCCTCGGGCGCGCGCGCGGGCCCCTCCCTCGCCCCTCCCTCCGGCGCTGACCCGCGAGCCCCGACGGACGCCTCCGGAAGGCCCCGAGATCGCATCTCGCTGCGCCGTCGGGGGCCAAGCCGTACACCACTCGCCGGCGACGGGGTCTGGAACGGCATGGAGCTCCCCCCCTCGCCCCACCCACCCCCACCCAAGCGCTCCTTGCCCCGGATCCATGCCCTCGCCCAGTACACCTGCTCCCCTACTCCCACACTCCACACCCCTTATCTCACACTCCAAACCCCTTTTCCCACAATACATCCTTCTTTCCCACACTCCACATCCTTTTTCCCACACTCCATCCTCCTTTCCCACAATTCATCCTCCTTTTTCCCACACTCCATCCTCCTTTCCCACACTCCACACCCCTTTCGCACTTCACCCCCCTTTCCCACTCTCCACACACTCCCACCTCCCTCTCCACATACCCCGTCCTCCTGTCGCCTCTCTAAAGGGATTGTGCCATGAATATTACTCACCTCTAAAGCTGAAATACCTATAAAACTTTCGACTTCCCTCCTTCCCCTCCTCCCTCCCTCCCTCTTTCCCTCCCCTCCACCCTTCCCTTCCTCCCTCCCTCCAACCCCAAATCGAGTCTGCATTAATAATCTCGTCTGGCATTTAAGTGTTTCAAAGATGGAACACAAAAAACAATCAATATCACAGTAACTTTCCCTATTTCCCAGCAATTCTCTCGCCGAGCCAGAGAAAATGCAATTTGTGCGTGCATGTGTGTGTATGTGTGTTTGTGTGTATGC
>NC_051393.1:707381-724881 GCF_015228065.2 Penaeus monodon
CAAGCGAGGGAGAGAGAGAGAGAGAGAGAGAGAGAGAGAGAGAGAGAGAGAGAGAGAGAGAGAGAGAGAGAGAGAGAGAGAGAGAGAGGGGAGAGAGGAGGGAGGAGGGAGGAGGGGGGGAGAGGAGGAAAGAAGTGATGAGGAAGGGAGAAGAGGAAAAGCGGGAAGGTGAAAGGAGGGAAAATAAGGGAGGGAGGAGGGAGGAGAAGGAGGTGCAGGGGAGTCGAGAAGAAAGAGGGAGGAGGAAGAGAAAGAGAAAGGTGGGAGGCAAAGTCGTTGTCTGTTCCTTTCTTCTCTCTCCTCTGATTCTCATTTCCTTCGTGCCTTTCTCTCCCTCTCCGGCGAGATCCATCTCCCTCTTTTCCCTACATCTACACGAGTGCTTCTTGGGTCTTCCTGTCTCTCCCTTCTCTCCTCTCACCCCTTTTTCGTCTCTTCTCCGTTCTCCTCTTTCCCCCGAGTTTCTCCCTTCTCTCCTTCCTTTACTCTCCTCTTATCCCCTTTTCCTCTCCTCTTCACCCTCTCCGTTCTCGTTTCTCCCTTCTCCTCTTCTCTTTCCCCTCTCCTCTCACCCCGCTTTCCACTCTTCCCTCTTCCCACCCACCTCTACCCTCCTCCTCTCCCCTCACTTGTTCCATCCTCCCCTCACCCCCCTCCTCTCCCCTCGCCTCTCCCGTCTGTTATTCATGTGTAAACAGGACGAGCGCCCGTTTTAATCAGATACGTCTAGTTCGCCCACGAAAAGCCGCGTGGTCGTCAAGGGAGATTAAAGATCTTCACCGGAGGGAAAAAAACAGGTGCACAGTAAAGGTTCATTCTTAAAGAGGAGGTCGGAGCGCCGCAGATAGCTGGGGTGCACCGTGCCCGAACAGGCTGGGTTCGTATAGATGGCTGTAACGCATCGGCGAATAGGAGTATAGGCTTCACCTCACCAATAGTTGGGGCGCTGTGAACGGGAATTCTGTACCGCAAGACATTGGGTCAATACGGGTGAATATCGTATCAGAAAATTCATATACGCGGTTGTTCTGTACCCTAAGAAATGGTTTATTAAAGGTGGCTAAACCCTATCGCAAGAAAGTGGAGCACTATAAATGGCTATACACTATCATATGAAATTGGGTCAATATAGATGGCTGCACCGTACTGGGTCGATACATATGGCAGTACTTGTCCCTTAAGAAATTGGGTCAATATAAATGGCTGCTGCACCGTACCGGAGGGAACTGCGTCAATATCGAGGACTGTACAGCACTATAGGAATCAGGATCGCTATACACAGCTATACCGTATCATACATTGTTAACATGACTAGCTAAAATAAAAAGACTGCAGAAAGCTCCATCCAACGTACCGTGCCAAAAGAAATGTTGTTTAACTGCAAATGACGGACTGTACCGTACCACACCCCAGATGACTTTCGATAACAAGCCAATACCGAATCAACGGAAAAGCTTAATCACAAAGGCTAAAAAAAGAGGATGAAAAAAGACAAGATCACTCAACAGAGCGCCTTGGACGAGGGAGAAATGACAAGAGAAGCCTGGATGATGGGGCAATAAACTCGATCGCAACAGCTGATTGGATTTCGGCCGACGTCTAAATCGAAGAGAAGGAAGGGGATGGAAGAGAAGGGGAGAGGGAGGAGGAGGAGGAGGAGGAGGAGGAGGAGGAGGAGGAGGAGGAGGAGGAGGAGGAGGAGGAGGAGGAGGAGGAGGAGGAGGAGGAGGAGGAGGAGGAAGAAGAAGAGGAGGAAGAGGAGGAGCATGTGGAGATGAGGGGGGAGCAGGAGCAGGAGGAGGAGTGGGAGAAAGAGGGGGGGAAAGGAGAAGAAAGAGAAGGGGAAGAAGAAAAGGAGAAGAACGAAAAAAGCGAGGAGGAAAAAGGGGGAGATCTAATTCATAAGTAACGGCCGTCGATGCCAACTGCTGGCGCGTGACTTAGGCCTACGCGCGAGCTTCAGAACAGTAATTAAGTAAATCGTATCATGTCTATGAATGTTAATACTTTAAGTAAATAAAAAAAATGTACATAAGCACAGAACACAGGAAACTGTTGATAATTATCATTGAGTTATACTAAAGAATACAAGCCTACAAATCGAATATTGGGGATTGCAGCATTGCACAATTCAATGCAGAATAAAAAGGGCAAGGGGAAAGTGAAATAAATGCATCAATAGAGAAAACTGATAGGAGGAAAGAGAGGGAAGTGGAGAGGAGGAGAAGGAAACAGAGGGTGATGAGAGAGGAGACGAGAGGGAAGGAAGAGAAAGGGGGGGGAGGGAGGGAGGGAGGGAGGGAGGGAGGGAGGGAGAGAGAGAGAGAGAGAGAGAGAGAGAGAGAAGAGAGAAGAGAGAATGAGAGAAGAGAGAGAGAGAAGAGAGAAGAGAGAAGAGAGAAGAGAGAAGAGAGAAAGAGAGAAGAGAGAGAGAGCGAGAGAGAAAGAGAGAGAGAGAGAGAGAGAGAGAGAGAGAGAGAGAGGAGGAGGAGGAGAGGAGAGAGAGAGAGAGAGAGAGAGAGAGAGGGGGGGGGGGGGGGAAGGAAGGGGTAGAAAAGAGAGAAGAGAGAAAATTGCGGAGGAGAGAAAGAGAGGGCAGAGAGGGGGGTAGGGGAGCTCAGAGGGGCAAGCAAAGCCAATGAGCCTTGACGCGGCCCACCAAGCGTTACGGAACAAGCAAGCAGACGCGACTGTGCCCACGCAGCGCCAACAAAAGCCTCCCCCCCCCCCCTCGAAAATAGGGTGTCCCATAAACACCCAGAATCCAAACCTACTTTTTCTCCTCTATTCCCACCCCTACTCCATACCTCATGAAATGGGGAGAAGATGAAGAAGAAGAAAAAGAAGAAAGATGCGGAGGAGGAGGAGGAGGAGGAGGAGGAGGAGGAGGAGGAGGAGGAGGAGAAGAAAAACTAGAAGAGGAACGCAAGAAAAGTGACAGAAGAACGAAATAATCCAAGGGCGAAGGACACACGACGCGGATTACATCTATTAATATTCGTAGCCCGACCTCCAGCTTTACACAGCTTTACAGCTTTATTGTGCTTTCCAGCAGCTGTCAGCGCCTCACGTCAACAGCACGCTATTATTATTTTCGGTGCCGTTTTGTCCTTCATCTTTTATTTCACTTCTTCTCATTTTATTCACCCTTCTCTCTTCTTTCTTATGCCTAACTTCATTATCATTTATACTTACGATCACCCTAGTTCTCTCTCTCCTTTCCTAACTGCATACCATCAGTATTAAATATATTTCCGTTTACTCCATTCCCCTGCTTTTTTTTTCATCCTCTAATCACATACCTTCAATGTTAATTAATCCCGTGATTCCTTTACCTTTTATGAAGTTAATAACTCCAAGGCCTTTTTTTCCTTTTACTTTTTATGTTCTAGGGATGAAAGCTCCGCGGGTCCCCTAAAAAATCTTTTCTCTTTCCTTCTGCTTCACTAACGAGGGACACAATCCAGTCGACTGCGAAGGCGAGAGGGAGGGAAGGGAGAAGGGCGGAGAGCGGGAGGAAGGGAGGGCGAGAGCAAGAGAGAAAGAGAAAGAGAGAGAGAAAGAGAGAGAGAGAGAGAGAGAGAGAGAGAGAGAGAGAGAGAGAGAGAGAGAGAGAGAGAGAGAGAGAGAGAGAGAGAGAGAGAGGGGGGAAAGAAAGAGAAAGAGAGAGAGAGAATCGAAAGAAGGCGAGGCAGAGCAGACAAATAGGCAGCAAGACGCAGGAGGAGGATCCAGGATGAGGCACACATCCCGTGCCTCGGGTTGAGCCACATCTGGGGGAAGGGGGGAGGGGGAGAGAGGGAAGAGGGGGAGGGAGAGGGAGAGGGGAGAGAGGGAGGGAGAAAGGAAGGGATGAAGGGGGAAGGAGAGAGAGAGAGAGAGAGAGAGAGAGAGAGAGAGAGAGAGAGAGAGAGAGAGGGAGAGAGAGAGAGAGAGAGAGAGAGAGAGAGAGAGAGAGAGAGAGAGAGATTGAGTTGCAGATGGGTAGGAAAAGAGGGAAGAGAGACTTAGGGGGAAAGGGAGGAGAGAGAGAGGGGGGAGGGCGGCAAGTGGGAGGGGGTGCGCGAGGCGAGGTAGGGGAGGGGGTGAATCCAGTTGAGTTACAAACTTGTGGTTGTGTTGGGACGGGGGGGAAGGCGAGGGGGGGAGAGGGAGATGGAGGGAGGGAGGGAGGGAGGGAGGAAGGGGAAGGCGAGGGGGAGGGGAGAGGAGGGTGTTCACAGTTACCTGCTGATTAATATCTCTAAATCCTAAGCTTCCGAACCACGCAGTAAATGGCAGGGCGTTTGGCGGACATACAGACACATGCACGTTTTATGAGTACGCGCACGTGTGTGTGTGTGTGGGGGGGGGGGGTTGTGAGTGTGTACGTGTGTGTAGGTTTCTGTGTGCACGTCTTTACGCAGTTCTAGCGTGGTGGGAGGAAACGAAAGAAAACATCAAAAATGGACGAGTGGAAATGCACTTCAAAATAAACAATGCCGGCCAAACATCAACCGCAAGCAAGCAAGCAAGCAAGCAGGGAATCCAGACAACGGCGCCCGCCATTCACAAACACGAGTCGGCAATTCAGAAACACGATTCCGCCCCCCCCTCCCCCCTCGCGGCGACGGGGACGGCGAACGGCGCCTCCTCTCTCTCTCTCCTTCATTCTCTTTCCCCTACTCCTATTTTTTCTTTGCCTCTCTTCCCTCCTCTCCCTTCCCGGTCTTCTTCCCTCTCCCTCCATTTCTCTACCGACCTTCCCTCCTTTCCCCTTCATTTCCTTCCCCTCCCTCCCTCCTCCCCTGCATTTCCCCTTACGCCTTCCCCCCTTCTACCCTCCCCCCCTCCTCCCCTGCTTTTCCCCTTACGCCTTCCCCCTTCTACCCTCCCTCCCTCCCTCCCTCCCTCCTCCACGTTGGGTTCCTCTCTTCCGCGTCCTTCCTTCTCTTGCTCCTCTTCTCACCTTTCCCTCCCTTACCTTTCCCTCCCTCCCTTTCCCTCTCTTTTCCCTCCCTTCCCTTCCCTTTTCTGCTCTCTCGTGTTCCTCCCTTCCTTGCCCTCCCTCGCGTTCGTCCGTCCCTTTCTCCCTCCCTCCCCCTCCTCCCGAGACTGAATATTATATGGGAGACATAATTATGGATCTCGGGCTTGTTTGCCTCGACGACGATGATCAATAACCTTCCTCGCCGCCACGTCGTCATCGTCGCTGTCGGCGGCAACGGCGGGACCTGGCGGGACCTGGCAAGACCTGGGACCTGACGCGCTCGGCCCGCTCGCCAGCACCCCAGGTCCGTTTTTTCGAAGGAAACGTCATGTTTTTTTTTATATACATACATATTTATATACAACGAAAACGAAAATATCCACCATCGTTTTTTCCCTTTCCTCCATCCACGCTCTTTATTATCCCTGGCTGGGTAGGCCTCTTCCACTTCTCTCTGCTTTATCTTCCACGTCAGAGGAAAGAAGACCGAAAAAACGAATCCGCCAGGTTTCGATTCCTTCTAGTTTTCTCTCCGGACGGACTCCATTCTGCTGCGGATCTGGATTCCTCACTCGGCGAGGCCGGGCGCGCGGAACGGACGGAGTTGGTGGCCGCTCGGAACACGCCGGTCGCCGCACGTCTGCGACCACACGCGCACGGACGCACACGCACGGACGCACACGCACACAACGCCAAACAAGCGGCCGCACGCGTATGCACCTCCCCCCCCATACACACACAGCATACAAAAAAAAGAAGAAAAGGGGAAAAATTATGAACTCAAAAACACACGACAACAGCCAAATTAAGGGCAACAGGAGCAGCAACGGCAATAACTTTGATAACAAGCAAAGGCGACAATTATACAGTAAACCGAGCCTCGACCGCAAAGACCACCACGTCCCCTCTCCGCTCTCCCTGCCCCTCCCCCCTCCCCGCTACCCCCTACCTTTCTCCCTCCTCCTCCCCTCCCCTCGCGTCTCCCCTCCCCCTCCCCTCCCCTACCTCGCCCTGAGTTGCCAATTAGCACAATACACCTCAATTAAAAACACGATATCATAATTATACTGCCTGTGAAACGTTAGGTCTTATAAATGCGTATATTTCAGCATCGCCATTACAAGTAATCAAGGACGGAAAGGGGACACGGGGTATCAGGAAGAGGAGATGGAAGAAAAGATGCGGTGGAAGAAGAGTGGAAAAACAGGAATAAGAATAAAGATAAGAAGACGAAAAAAGGAGAGATATTAAGAGGAGAAACAGAAGAGAAAAGAAAAGAAAAAGGAGAACAAGGAGGTGCAAGGAAAGGCGAAAGAAGCCAACGAAGTGAAGAATGATTAAAAAAAGAGAGACAGGGAGAGAGCACAGAAAAAGAAATAAAAGAAGACAAAAAAACGAACTTCAAAAGACTCTAAAAATACGGCGAGCGAGCGCGGAGGGCAATCCCATTGAGGAAAACGCAAGAGCCACAAGGGCGAGGGGGATACGAGCCTAAAAAAGAAACAAAACGGCCTCAGGAAGCCGCGATATCATCCCGCCGTCTCCTTAACCCATACACGTGACGGGGCTAAAAATAGACCCAAGTCGGTCTGGGGGGCCGGGGAGGGGAGAGGAGGGGGGCGAGGGAGGGGGGAGGGCGAGGGAGGGGGGAGGGCGAGGTAGAAGGGGGACGGGAGGGGGATAAGAGGGAGAAGGGATAGGGAGGGGGATGAGAAGGAGAGGAGGACGGGAGGGGAGGGTGAGGGAGGGAGGTAAGATGGGGAAAGGGGCAGAATAGGGAAGGGGTAAGGGGGAGGGAGAAAGGGTAAGGGAGAGGGAGAAAGGATGCGGGAGAAAGGGTAAGAGAGAGGGAGATATGGGAAAGGGTTGGGGTAAGGGAAGGGAAAGGGTAAGCGGGGTGTGGGGACGGGGGGAGGGGTAAAAAGGGAAAGTATGGGAAAAGGACAAGAGAATGTGAGGGGGTGAAGGGGTACGAGGAGGGGAGGGGGAGGGTAATGGGGGAGGATGGACAAGGGGCGAGGGAGGGAATGCATAAATAAAGAAATAAAGAGAGAGAGAGCGAGAGAGAGAGATAAGAGACGATGAGTAAGCGATAGTAACTACGCGTGGACGTGCCTCTGTACTCACGCTAAAATTAACGGTCAAACAAACTTCGAATAAGACGCAAAAATAACTCCGACCGCAACAATAAACAACCAAAGCGAGGGAACAGGCGACACCCCATAACCCACCCCCACCCCACCCCCGCCCACGCCATGAACTGGTCGTCTGCTCGCACCGGCCGGGATTAAGCTTTTAAATTTCCCGCGCCGCAGCTACTCACGACACGCATGCGCCCAAGACTTCGAGAGAGAGAGAGAGAGAGAGAGAGAGAGAGAGAGAGAGAGAGAGAGAGAGAGAGGAGAGAGAGAGAGAGAGAGAGAGAGAGGAGAGAGAGAGAGAGAGAGAGAGAGAGGAGAGAGAGAGGGAGAGGGAGAGGGAGAGGAGAGAGAGAGGGAGAGGGAGAGGGAGAGGGAGAGGGAGAGGGAGAGGGAGAGAGAGAGACAGAGACAGAGACAGAGACAGAGAGACAGAGAGACAGAGAGACAGAGACAGACAGAGACAGACAGAGACAGAGACAGGGACAGAGACAGGGACAGAGACAGGGACAGAGACAGGGACAGAGACAGAGAGAGATCGTACATGCAATGCGTCAAGTCAAGCGCCCACGCACCAACACGCGAGCACACGCGTCCGTCACAAAAAGTACACACGCGCCAACAGGATGAGGGTGTACGCGTGACACCTTGGTAACAATAGCCGATTTATTAACAAAAGGCGATGCGCGCGCGGCGGTCGGGGACGGATCCGACACGTGCTCGGGCGGGGGGGCGGGAGGAGGCGCCAGGGACCCGCCACAGGGGCTGCGGGAGGAGGCGCCAGGGACCCGCCACAGGGGCTGCGGGAGGAGGCGCCAGGGACCCGCCACAGGGGCTGCGGGAGGAGGCGCCAGGGACCCGCCACAGGGGCTGCGGGAGGAGGCGCCAGGGACCCGCCACAGGGGCTGCGGGAGGAGGCGCCAGGGACCCGCCACAGGGGCTGCGGGAGGAGGCGCCAGGGACCCGCCACAGGGGCTGCGGGAGGAGGCGCCAGGGACCCGCCACAGGGGCTGCGGCCGGGCGTGAGAGAAGGCCATGGAAAAGGAGGGAAAGAGAGAGAAACGGAAACAATGAAAAGCGAAAGAGAGTAGAGACAGATAAAAGAGAAAAAGAGGAGAGAGAGATATAGAGCGAAGAGAGGGAGAAGAGTAGAGTAGAGAAGAGAAGAGAAGAGAAGAGAAGAGAGAGAAATCACGACCTCGAAAAGGGCACTCCAAAGAAAGCGAGAGCGAAAGTAAAGGCGAGAGTAAGAGTGAAAGCGCGAGAGGTGTGCCCCGAGCCCATCCAGCCGGCTCAGTGACTTACTGCCTACCTCATCACCTCGCTCCTCCTCCCCCTCCTTCTTCTTCTTCTCCTTCTCCTCCTCCCCCTCCCCCTCCCCTCCTCTCCCTCCCCCTCCCCCTTCCCTCCTCTCCCCCTCCCCCTTCCCTCCTCTCCCTCCCCCTCCCCTTCCTCCTCCTCCTCCTCCTCCTCCCTTTTTTCATTTCCCTCTTCTTCGTCCTCTCATTTATCTTTCTTTACCCACTTCTTTCCCCTCTGACTTCTCATCTTACTAATTCTTTTTTTCGTTTTTCTCCTACTTTCTCTTTTTTCTCCGTCCCCTCATTTTCTCTCCTTCTCACCTTCCTGCTCCTCCTCCTCCTCCTTTCCCTTCCCCTCCTCCTCCTCCACTTCTTCCTCTCCCCCTCCTCCTTCTTCTCTTTCTCCTTCTCTTCCTTCTTCTCCTTCCCCTTCCCCTCTTTCTCCTCCATTTCCTCCTCTCCCCCTCCTCTGTTTCCCCCTCCCCCTCCTCGCCCAGCCTCACACTCGCTAGCACGGAGCACAAACTGCATGAGAAGGTTTATGAGCAAGAAATGTTTTAGTCTGTAACATTTCTCCGAAAAAAATATGATAAAGGAAACGTTTGAGTCGAGGAATAAAACACTTAATTCGGTAATAAACACAACCCAAATAATGTCTGGATTGATAAATAACGTTTAAACGACAGAGAGACGTCATAAGGGCATATTATACCATAAACGTTTACAATGGCTCATGACTTCCCCACCCGTCCCTTCGCAAACGTTTTCACCGCCACGTGGATTTAGTGATCCTGTCCTCTCTCGCAAATAGTATCTTAATAGCTGATCTATTTTCTTTCTTTCTTTGGCGGGGACTGAAAGAGAGCACATATCTATAAATTAAAAACTATCGCTACATCAGTTTGCGATGTTTGTCCTTCAGTGGCAAAAGTCCGTCTTTTGAAAAACACAAAATATTTTCCTATTACACCCCAAAATACCATTAGCGTCAACCTTAACCTGTTTATTTATTCAATTTGCCATTCTACAAAACTCGGTCTGAAGCCTCCATAAGACTAAACTAACTAATTCAATAACAATATCAACCGTAACAATAACAACAACAATAATGATAATAAAATGAAATACACCATGCCTGCGTGCTTGCGTGCGTGCATGGTTAGAAAGTCAAGCGAGTTCAACAAGGTAATGGCAGGGCGATCGCAGGCCGCACAGACAGCGCAGCGAAACGGCCCAAGAAGGAAACAACGAAAATGACAACTGGAGGAACACTGCGGCGGAGGGATGGAAGAGAGGGAGGGGAGGGAGAAGGGAAGGAGGGAGAGGCGAAGAGGGAGAGGGAGAGGCGAGAGGGAGGGGAGGAGGAGAGAGAGGGAGGGAAGGGGAGAGGGAAGAGAGGGGCGAAGGGGAGGGAGGGGACGAGAGGAGAGAAAAGGGAAGAGGAGGGAAGAGTGAGAAGAGGGGAGGGAGGGAAGTAGGAATGGGAAGGAGGGAGGGAATGAGAGAGAAGGAGGGAGAGGGGTAGCGGGAGGAGAAGTGAGTGAGAAGGTGAGAGGAAGAGAAAGAGAGAAAGAAAGGATGAAAGAAAGAGAGAACACAGACTGACAGAGAACCCAAAGAGGCATACTCCAGTGAAATGGTGATAATATAAACGAGACCACCGTAAATAAATCGAAAAAAGTGGATGAACGCGAGATTCCGGAAGAAAAAAATCGTCCTCAAAAGTCAACGCTTTTGGGTAATCTACCGTTTCGCCTTTTAACCAAACCAATTCATATAATCAAAATAATAATAATAATAAATAAATAAATAAATAATAATAAAACCAAAACCAAAACCAATACAATAATAAAAAACAAAAATAACCCCAACAACAGAAGACCATCACGAACCCCCCGCCCCCCGCCCACACCTTACAGCACACCCAACCCCACACCCCAGCCAACCCAATCCTTATTTTCTTATTCTTTATCCTTCGCCGAGGCCCAATCCTAATGGACGGGTCCTGCGCATACGAAAACGTTCCCCGCGAGACAAATGAGCGAGGGCCCGAGGCAGGCGGCGGCGAGGGAGGCCATTCCAACGAACAAATGTCGACGGAATTCAATATCAGCTGCTGGGCCGCGCTGAGTCACGGCGGTGTACAGCATATATCTTGCTTTCTTGGGTTTCATTCTTGGTGGAGAATAATGGCCGTGATAATAACAATAATAATAACAAATGCAGGAGAGAGAGAGAGGGAAAGAAGAAGAGGAGAAGGAGGAGGAGGAAGACAGGGGTGGGTGGGAAAGAGGAGGAGGAAATGAAGAAAAATGTGTGTCGAGAATGATGATGATAACTAATGATGACGACACTAGTGGTAGCAGCAAAAGCAACAACAATAGAAGAAGAAGAAGAAGAAGAAGAAGAAGAAGAAGAAGAAGAAGAAGTAGAAGTAATAGTAGCAGCAGCAGTAGCAGTAACAGCATCGACAGCAACGAGATCACAGTAACAACATGCAAGAAGACCTCGGCGAGGCTGCACAGCGCACAGGGTCACCACAAACACGCCACAGTTGTATTTCCTGCAGCCGAGGAAAACTTACAAGGGGTGCAGCACCAAAACCCTGGTAACTCCAACCCAAATATATATATATCTTTCTCACTCGGCCCTCATCCCTACCTCTTCCTTAATACATGCAAATGACAAATCGTAAAGGCATCTAGGACTATTTAAGTAAGCTTACATGTGTGTCGGGACACCATACCGCCGGAAATGCCTCACACACCAAAGTTTTTTTTTAATATGTCACAATTAATCATTTTTATAACTCATTTCTAAGGCAAAGAACTGGATATTCAATCATGGAATCCCAAACCTTGAGTGGTAACAATAGGCATTTCATTCGTGTATTCGGGGCACAATAAGGAATAAGGCAGTTCATTCATAGATACTTCGTGAAGCAATTTCATTCACCTTCCAGAGATATCAATTGGCATTTCATTCATGGCTTCATCATAGAGTAAACAGCTGGTATTTCATTCATCATTCGTCCTCATTCCCGTGCTCTCTTGCATAACAAAGGGAGCAAGCAGCGTTTTCATTACTCATCTTGACAGCTAGACAAGCAGACATGCAAACTGACATTTCATTCAGTCACAAGAAGATAAGTCATTAAAGGCAAATATACGCGGCCCCCATGAAAAAAAAACACTCGAAAACCACCCATTGATCCAGCCGCCGGGAGAATGAAAGTGTAAACTATAAATAACAACAAGGACTCCCCCAACACATTCCCCTTTCCTGTATAGGCAGGTTCCCGAGGCGCTCCCCTCCCACCCCATGCCCTCCCCTACCCCCCCTTACACACATAATCTAGCCACCCCCTTCGGTAGACCCTCCCCCCCACCCGCCCTCCACTTGCTAGTCTAGTGGCTAGTTCCTCCCTCGATTCCACTCCTTCGCATTATGCAACGGCCCCGCTGAAAGGGCCTAATCATGCTCTCCCTCCTTCCTCCTCGCTCCATCTCGACGCTCTTCCTTCTTCGCCCTTCCTCCTCTCTCTCCTTTACCTCTTCATTCTCCTCTTCCTCTCTACTTCTCTTCTCCCCTCCTCCCCTTTCTTCATTCCTTCCATCCCCTCATCCATCCAGCTTCCTCCTCCTTCTTCGTCCCTTCCTTCCTCCCCCTTCCTCGTTCCATTCTTCCTCCCCTCCTTCCTCCATCCCCTCTTCCCCACTCACCTTCCGCAGTCCCTTCTTTCTCTTTGCGGCCGCCAACGAGATCGCCACCTAGGCCTATCTCTGACTGAGCAGGATCGCGTCCCACACCGTGGCTCAGGTCAACGCAAGTAATCCTTTTGCTTTCTATCGAATAACATCGAACAATATAGATGAACAGATAAACAGGAGAAAAATAATACAGTGCAAAATAACATGTTAAATGAAATAGATGATCCAATAAGAAAAAAACGACCTTTCTTTCGCCTGTAAGAACACGACTATCCCAACGACCGCCACCAGCACGCCTGCCAGAGCCGCCCTAATGGCACGCCCGCAGTCGGAACGAGCGCGTGCAGAAGGGCGTCGTTTGGGTCGGAGGCGTGATGTGTAACCCAAGCTGAAAGGTGAGGCCGAGCGGGCGGGCGGAGCTTGACCTTGCCACTCCGACTCACCTCGCTTCGCACCTTCCCATCTACACCCCGCCCTCCTCCTCCTCCTCCTCGCCCTCCTCCTCCTCCTCCTCGCCCTCCTCCTCCTCCTCCTCGCCCTCCTCCTCCTCCTCCTCGCCCTCCTCCTCCTCCTCCTCGCCCTCCTCCTCCTCCTCCTCGCCCTCCTCCTCCTCCTCCTCGCCCTCCTCCTCCTCCCTCTCGCCCCTCCTCCTCCTCCTCCTCCTCCTCCTCCTCCTCGCCTCCTCCTCCTCCTCGCCCTCCTCCTCCTCCTCCCTCCTCCTCCTCCTCCTCCTCGCCCTCCTCTCCTCCTCTCCTCCTCCTCCGCTCCTCCCTCCTCCTCCTCCCCGCCTCCTCCTCCTCCTCCCCTCCTCCTCCTCCTGCAGTCTGCCTCCACCTGCTGAACCTGCCGTTGCTCTGACTTACGGTTCTTCTAAGTCTGCGAAAGTGCGTGTTCGTATTTGTGAAGGTCAGCACAATAAAAAATACACAAACACAAGTGTGCTTGCTCAAGGGTATGTGCATAAGGTGTGCGCGCTTACATGTATTATTTGTCCATTTCTGCATTTGAATTTTAATAAAACCAAATGCACACACGTTTCCGAGGACTGAGCTACATAAGCAGCGAGAGGTGCGGGTAGAAACAGCGTTGTAGTACTGCGCTCATATAAATTATGCATACTGCCTATGCGGGAAAGCACTCGCATAAACACACGCGAAAGCGCGGGAGGCTGCCCCCCCCCCTCCTTTTCCTATCCGACCGGTTACCGAACCCCGCCCTTGAGGGACCGAAAGGGCTGGGCAGCCCTCCCTCTGTAGGCCTTAGTCGCCCTAGACGGCCCTCCGCCCCTGCCCCAACTGCCGTGCCGCGTTCGAGCTAATAATAATATCCCGCCATCACTCATTCCTGACCTGGTTCCTCCTCCCTCTCCTCCCTCGCTCCTTCCCCTCCCCTCCCGGAGCCTCCCCCCACCCCACCCACGCCCCTGACCTGACTCGCCCACCGGACGCTCACTTCCGCCGCTCGCAGCCGCGATCCGAATGCACGACACAAGCCGATTATGCCGACGAGGCCGATAATAATAGGCCCAGGGAGAGAGATCCCGGGGGGGGGGGGGGGGCTCATGGCGCCGCCTTCCCATCTCTTACTGACTTTTGATTGGCTTTTTAAAATACTGTTCAGTTACTAGGAAAAAAAGGAAGGCAAGGAGAAGGACGCGAAGATGGTAATGGAGGAGGAGGAGGAGAAAGAGGAGGAGATGGAGAAAGGAAAGACAGACAGAGAGATTCCCGAAGATTCCCAGACGTCCAGCCAAGCCATCCTCGTGCCGGAGCATGGTCGCCGCCTCCCGCAATCGCCAACTGTCCCGGCGATAAAAAAAAGCTACCGTTGTCCCTGACACAACGAACGCAAAGTTAATCACACAACAGCAAAACACATCAGGAAAAAAATGTGTGGGAGTTTACCGACATTCGCATGTGTGCCTCAAATTCCGGTTTTTCTATTTATTTGTTTTTTTTTCCTGTTCCTGTCTGTCTGTCTGTCTGTCTGTCTGTCTGTCTGTCTGTCTGTCTGTCTGTCTGTCTGTCTGTCTGTCTGTCTGTCTGTCTGCCTGCCTGCCTGCCTGCCTGCCTGCCTGCCTGCCTGCCTGCCTGCCTGCCTGTCTGTCTGTCTGTCTGCCTGTCTGTCCCACCATCATCCTCCCCTCCCTCCGACTCTGACCCTCTTATCATCACCCTCCCTCTCCCCACCCCCTTCTCTCCACCCCACCTCCCCCTCCCTTTCACCCCCCCTTACCCCGCCCGCATCGAAAGTTCTTCCAAGAACAAACAGGTCGACGACGAGGAGGACAAGGAAGCGGACGAGGTCGAAGGGGACGCAGAAGGGGAAGAAGGGGAATGAAGATCACGATGAAGCAAGAAAAGTGGAGGAAGGCGACGGAGGGGAGAACGAAGACGAAGACGAAGACGAAGACGAAGACGAAGACGAAGACGAAGACGACGAGGATAACGAAGAGGTCAATGAACAGGACGACGACGACGACGAAGGACGAAGCGGACGAGGACGGCGCTGTATCGACCGGATTTCGGGAGTGCGAGCATAAATCACGGTGCCCCCAGATGCCTGATCAATGATGCCACGAACGGAGGGACACGCACGCTGCCGGATGACACACCGGCACATTATCTCGCCCTTAATAAGTTACGATTGTATGTGGCAGAGAATAGGAGAGAAGGGAAGAGAATAGAAGATGAGGGAAAACAAAGGAACATAATCGACAATTCTTTCCACGACTTCATTTATTTTTTCTTCGTTATCCAAAATAAGCGTACACACACACACACACACACACACACACACACACACACACACACACACACACACACACACACACACACACACACACACACACACACACACACACACACACAAACACACACACACAAAAAAAAAAAAAAAAAAAAAAAAAAAAAAAAAAAAAAAAAAACTATCGGTGAACATATAAAAATATCCCTTATCTTATCAGTCATCCCCGCGCCGCATGCTGCCTGCCTTACTCATATCGGCGCATATCTAACCTTTCATGTGGCAATCGCTCGAAGGTCCTCCTCGTAAGAACTTTCCTTCCGAGATCTTTATCGCCTCCTTCCACAGGGCTGAAAATCGCCCTCGCCCTTCGAACCTCCAAGGAACTATGAACACTGAACTAATTAAGTATGCGTGAGCTTGGAACCATGCCTTTGATCTCGTTGTCTTTACGAAAGAAAAAAAACAGAAAAAAGTTTTTCATTGTCAGATCCTCCACATAACATTGGAGAGCAAGAGCATACCTGATAGTGAGCTATAAACTTTTTTTTTCTTTCATCAAGAACATCTATATCACAATCACAAGCAGTAATCCTTATCCTTATCCTTATCCTTCTCATCCTCATCCTCATTGTCACCATCATTCTTGAAAAAAAACGTCTACAATACATATAAGCTGTTCGCACAGCCAGCACTATTAAGAAGAAGAAAAAAAATATATATATAGCAACAAGCTCTTCTTCTTCCCTTCGCCAAAGAGCACAGAAGTTGGTGCCATCTGCATCAGGTGCCCTTTGCTCGCCTCGCTCGGAACGGGCTATTACCGGATCCCGCCGCTAAAACGGTCGACTTGGCCACAGGACGTTTCTCACACTGTTTCTACTTGATTAACAACCACAGACATAGGCCTATGCCATCTTTAAACTAAACTAGAACATTACGGAGTTTTTGAAAGAGAGAGAGAGAGAGAGAGAGAGAGAGAGAGAGAGAGAGAGAGAGAGAGAGAGAGAGAGAGAGAGAGAGAGAGAGAGAGAGAGAGAGAGAGAGAGAGAGAGAGAGAGAGAGAGAAGAGAGAGAGAGAGAGAGAGAGAAGAGAGAGAGGAGAGAGAGAGAGAATGATGACACACAGAACCAGAGCCAAACAGAAATAGAGACAGAGAAAAGAATCCAGAGACAGACAGACAGAGAGACAGACAGACGGGCAGACAATCACAGACCCAGAGACAGCGATAGGCAGAGATAGCGCCAGCCCGCGAAGGGGCAGGAGGAGCGTGCGGCCCTGTTGTCCCCGCCACAATGAGGAAGGGGGGCGGGCAGCACAGGAGGCAGCGGGCACGCACACAATGGCCGGCCCTCACCGCTGGCCGCCACACGCCGTATTGTTTTTGTGTCCCGCTTTGGGCCTACGACAAAATGCGAGGCGCTGCCCTGGCCTCACGTCGGGAGTGTGTGTTTGTTTGTGTGTTTATGGGAGGCGTGTGTGGATGGGCAGGAGAAGGGGGGGGGGGGGGGGAGGAGAGTCGATGGGACAGTGGGAGATGATTAGGTGAGGGAATGAGAGGCGAGTAGGTAGGGGGGAGGAGAAAGTGAGGGGGGGGAGGAAGAGGGAAGAAGGGAGGGTGGAGGGAGGGAGGGAGGGAGGGAGGGAGGGAGGGAAGGAGGAGGGAGGGTGAGGGAAGGTGGAGTGAGGGTGGAGGGAAGGAGAGAGAGAGAGAGAGAGAGAGAGAGAGAGAGAGAGAGAGAGAGAGAGAGAGAGAGAGGAGGAGGGGAGAGAGAGAGAGGAGAGAGAGAGAGGAGAGAGAGAACGAGGAAGAGAGAGATTGGGAGAGATTGAGAGAGATTAAAAGAGAGAGAGAGAGAGAGAGAGAGAGAGGAGAAGAGAGAGAGAGAGAGGGAGAGAGAGAGGGAGAGAGAGAGGGAGAGAGGGAGGGAGAGAGGGAGGGAGAGAGGGAGGGAGAGAGGGAGGGAGAGAGTGAGAGTGAGAGAGTGAGAGAGAGAGGTTAGGTGGAGGGAAGGGAGGGTGAGAGTGAGAGCTAATATACTATATCGCACCCTAACTTAACCTGAAATAAAAACCATTTGTTGTTTAATTAAATGGGTCTAAGCTCACACATGCAGAAGACACGCAACTAACAATTTTTCATTTAAAACCTTTCTTCATGCTTGTGATTAATGCTATGAGGTAGTTCACCATAATGAGGATGATTGCAACAACTACAAAAAAAAAATTGTCTCATAGATCAATAAAAAGTAAATATATACACACATAAATAAATAAATAAATAAATAAATAAATAAAGAATAAAGGCAATGAAATGAGTCAGGAGTGAGGAGTGAGTGATAGTATGAGTAATACTGAAAATGAATAAAATTACATAGAGTAAGTGTGAGTCATTGAGAGTTGTGGAGAGTAAGTGACAAGTCAGCATAAAAGCAAAAGGATCAAGGTAATTGGGAATGAGAACTGAATACAAGAGAGAATGTGAGAGCGAAATCAAGCGTGGTAAATAGTAAGAGTAAGAGTAACAGTAAGAATAAGATTAAGAGTGAAAGTGAGAGTGAGAATGCAATCAAGAATGAGTGTGTGCAGTTAGGAAAATCTTATTGAGTGATGGCAAGTGAATGCTTACAAAGTAC
>NC_051393.1:729881-732381 GCF_015228065.2 Penaeus monodon
TATACTGTTAACCTTATAATATATGCCAGTCTCATAAGGAAATTTGCTCAAAACTGAATTCTTTGGTCAAGTGTTAGTTTATAGAATTCTCTAAAAACTTTGGTAGATGTCAAATATCATAAAAATTAATATACATATACATTTTTGGAGAATTTCAAAATCGTTTTGAATATCTGTAACTCCTGTTTATGAGAATGGTTATTTTCATTTCTTTTTAAAACTGTACCTACTAAATATTTATTTGTATGTATGTAAAATAATCAACTTACATAAAATCCTTTGACAAAATATATAAATGCACGAAAAAAAATATCTTTTCCTGTCACAGAATGCGGAGTGTTGCCGATCCCTCTTAAAACTCTTCCCGATACAGACACACAACTACTGATGTGCAATCATGTGCCAAGCTCACTTTTACAAAACATTAGCTTCTACAAATATTACATATACATGAGTCAGCTGTATACAACACCAAACATTTCCTACATATTTGAAAACTTTTAACTGTGATATTCCCGAAACATTGCCAGCCCAGAGAGAGAGAAGGAAAGGAAAAATATTATGGAGAAGAATCACAAACAACTACGACGACAAAACGCAAGCAAGTAAAATAGGGCCTTGGTACTCGTCACCTTCTCAGGCCAGGAGACAAGAGCTGTAACATTGAGAGACTTACCGGAAACTGAAGCAGATCGCGTGGGAAGCCGCTGTCGTCGACTCCGGTGATCTCGAAGGAAGGAGGGTTGGGGAAGGGCCCCTTTCCAGGGTAGCTCGTTGAACGTCGGAACTTGTTCATGACCATGGATTGCGTGTTGGGTAGGTTTGAGGTTTTTCTTGGCACTGACACATGCGACGACATGCTGCCCAGGTTGTGACCCAAGGGGCTGATGCCACCCATGCTTCCCATCCCTCCCCTTCCGCGGGCTGACCACGGCAGGGGGGGAACGCCTGAGCCGTTCCCTGGCCCTCCTCCGGGCCCCCCTGAGTTGCCCTGGGGGGAGGGGCCAGGTGACCAGGCACTGCCTTGCGAGCCCAGCCCCGACGACCACGACGAGGGGTATTTGTTGGGCAGGAATGGCCCCTGCGGACCAGGCGCAGAGCCCAGTGACTGGGGTCGGGCCTGACCTGGGAAGTTGGGGGCCGGCTGCTGCATGTTCCTGCGCTGCTGCGGATTCTGCGGTGCTGTTGGGCCCAGCCCCAGCTGTGGCCCGAGGCTGGTGCTGAAGAGGGGCGAGGGCCCACCCGCTCCCGGCCCCCCGGGGTTGCTGGGGCCCAGGCCATGGAATGCCAGAGAGCCATTGATGGTGGGCATGGCCGAGTGCAGGAGGGCGTCGTCCACGGACGAGGGCGGCCACAGGGAGGCCACGGAGGAGGTGAGAGAGTTGGGCAGCGGCGTAGGCTCCACCAGACCCCCCCCTCCTCCGGGCCCCCCCACTACGCCTGACCCCGGACCCCCTCCGCCACTAGCTGCAGCCGCAGCTGCTGCCGCTGCTGCGGCGGCTGCGGCTGCGGTCGGGACGCCCCCAGAGCCTGGAGGCCCCAAGACCGAAGGGCCTGGGGTGGTGCCCGACCCCAGAGGACCCGGGCCTGTGCCGGGCGCGGCGCCCCCCACCCCCGGGACTGACGATTCCCCGTTCACACCTGCCTTGGGATCCTCGTCGTTGGTGGTGTGTTGCTGGTGCTGTGGGTCCTCGGGGGCGTCGACCCCGCCCGTGGCCACCATCCCCTGCGGCTTGACGCCTCCTGCCTGCTCTGCGAGGCAGTCATCCTGCATGTTGCTTGCGGAGCCGCTGCTTCCGCCCCCGACGTCCGTGGCTGCGCTCGAGTAGAAGGCGCTGGGAGGCGTCGTGTTGATCACGTACGTCTCCGTGCTGATGGAACTCACGGACGAGGCCTTGTTGTATTTAAAATCCCCCATGTATAAATGTCTGTTTTTCTGAACTGATATCTCGAGGTAATCCACTCATGGGGTTGGGCGTTCACAGGAGCTATCTCACATCTGCCTCTCGGTCTCGGCCCCTCGGCACTCCTCGCCCGTTCCAGCAATATCGGATGTGCGCAGATACGTGCAGACGATGCTGCTCACGATTCCTTTCCCCCTTATTTCGCACTCGCTAATATTCCCGCTTTTCGCTTTTGTTCCGGTGTAATTCCGAAAATTATTTCGGATCGTAGTTATCACGTTTTGCCGGGTAAATTTGCGACTTGAAGGTTTTCAAAAGAACGTGCTGTACGGAATCAATCGCGAGACATTCGTGGGCTTAGCAGATTTATCGCTCTAATCTATCTATTTCCACTCATAGTCTCTCTCCTTCTCACACACAGAATTGCAAAGTTTTCTCCGCGGCTCGATTGCAATATCCCAATTCGGCACAGGACTTCCCCTATTTGTCGAAAAAAACAGGAAAATCGATAGCCAGCCGGGTTGCGAGGCGATGCTCAGCTGTTTCTTCTTCCATCAGCTGACGAGCCACAACACGGGGGGGTGCGGGGGGGAGGG
>NC_051393.1:737381-762381 GCF_015228065.2 Penaeus monodon
TGTTATTATCATAATAATTATCATAATTATAATCATTATTATTATTGTCATTATTATTATCTTTATTTTTAGTATCATTACTATTATCAGTATTATTATTATTATCATTATTATTACTATTGTTATTATTGTTTTGTCATAATCATTATCAATGCTAATAGGACAATAATAGTTATTGATACTATCTTTATTATTATGATTATGATTATCATTATTATTATTATTATTGTTGTTGTTGTTGTGACTGTACTTGTTGTTATTGCTATTATTATTATTATTACTATTATTATTATTATTATTATTGTTATTTTTACTATTATCATTGTCAGTATTCTCATCATCATTATGATTATTATTGTTATTATTGTTTTTATTATCATTATCACCATCATTATTATTATCATTTTTATTATAACTATTATCATTATTATTATTATTATTATAATTATAATAATAATAATAACTATTATTATTATTGTTGTTGTTGTTGTTGTTGTTACTACTACCACTATTATCACCATTATCCTTATTATCATTATTAAAGTTATCATCTTTATTGTTATTATTATTATTATTGTTGTTATCATTATCATTTTATTTATTATTATTATTATTATTATTATTATTATTATTATTATTATTATTACCACTATTAATTATTATTATTGTTATCATAATCATCATTATTCCTATTATTGTAATCATTACGACTTTTGTGTTGTTATTATTATTATTATTATCATTATTTATATTCTTATCATTATTGTTATTATCAACATTATTATTATCATTATTATCACTGTCATTATTATTATCATTATTATTTTTTTATCATTATTGTTGTTATTATCATTATCATTATTATTATTATTATTATTATTATTATTACTATTATTATTATCATCATCATTATCATTATCATCATCATCATCATCATCATCATCATCATCACCAACACCATCATCATTATAACCATTATCATCATCACTACATGTATTACCATCACTATCCTTATAATTACTATTATCATTATCATTATCTTTATCATTACCCCCCCTTATTAGTTAAATACCAACAAAAGATTGCAAATTTTAGCATTTCGTCCAACAGCGATGTGAAATATGAATATAATATGAACCATTAGTGTCAATGTCCTTTTTAACGACTGTTTCTGACTAGAATAAAGGAAAAAATGGTCTAGGTCCTGCTTTCAAAATTTTCATATAAAGAGTCAAAACCTATTGCGAAATATAAGAAGTTCTTAGTAATAATAATGAATGTTTGTGGATTAATGATAAGAACAGTAATTGATGATAATGATGGTGATAGTGATAGAGATAATAATAATTGTAATGATGGTAATGACAATAACGATAGTAATGATGA
The DNA here is from genome assembly GCF_015228065.2 of Penaeus monodon. Taxonomy (NCBI): domain Eukaryota; kingdom Metazoa; phylum Arthropoda; class Malacostraca; order Decapoda; family Penaeidae; genus Penaeus; species Penaeus monodon. Next base: position 738,768 of record NC_051393.1, read on the forward strand.
TAATGATAAGGATAATGAAAATGAAGGTAATTATAATAATAATTATAATAATGATGATAATATTAGTGATGACAATAATAATAATAATAATAATAATAATAATAATAATAATAATAATAATAATAATAACAATAACAAGAAGAACGATAATAATAATGATAATCATAATAGTAATGATAGTAATAACAATGACAATGACAATAATGACAATAGCAAATTATGATAATAATAACAATAGTGATAATAACAATAATGATAATAATAACTATCATCATAATTTTGATAGGGTCATCATCACCATTATCATTAATATGCAAATAATGACAAATTATTATGTCCAATATTATCATTATCACGAGTGTTGCCATCACAGGCCCTCGACATTTTTCAAGACGTGAATTCCATGATAATGCGTATTTCTGATTTACATTGATTGTAATGATTTGATACCTTTGGATAAAATAAAATCATAGCCTACATTTTCATATATAAGATGAACACAAAAAAAAAAATAACAATTATTATTCATATTTTCATCAGAAAATGATAATCCGATGCCATAGCCAAGATAACTTTAAGGTCACTTTTACGCTCTCATTTTTTTTACATTTCTGACTACATCTGATGTTTTGTGGCATTAAGTAATAGAAATTTGATATCCTAATTTTCTCCGAGCGTTTGATTAAATCTCAGGGAAGATTACTCTCCAAGTCAAAATAAAAAATGATAGAAATCTGGATCCACTTCAGACGCTTCCTTGCGCCAATGGCGTAAGGTGCACGTCAAGCACATACATTGAAGTCTTTTAAAATATGTACATAGCCTGTGTATTTGAAATTTGGGAGATATTTGTGAAATATATTGCTCAGGTAACGGTGGAAATAGGATATTATATTCATTATGTGGCTGTGTAGGGGCAATCATAGTTTATTTTATGGACTTGCAATTTAAGTTACATAAAATTTAAAGGCTAAGCATAGCCGAATAAGCCCCTCAGCCAACAAGAATTTAACGCGAAGAAAAGCATCATTATCCTTTATGATAAACGATATCAAAAAAAAGTTATTCCTGGCATTTACCGGGAAATTATAATCCATCACCTATTTCCCTTAATTAAAGCATTGTTGGAACCGTTGTTTGTTTTGGTCCCGGCGGCGCCATGAAGCTGGACGACGCCGCGTGCTTTTCCACCTCCGGTTCTCACAAAAGAAAGTGCGAGTTCGAGGCGGATGACAGACGAGCGGTAAGGACTCGAGGCAGAGCACTTGTCCTCGACCAGCTTTGGTGAGGGGGAGGCGTATTTCGAGAGTTTTCGAGGGTGCGAGGCTGGGCTCCCGTCCCGCGACATGTCGGCCGCAATGTGCGATCGACACAAAGGGCTCGCTTGCAAAGCCCTGCTGGGCCTCGAGGGGGACGGCGCCCCGGGACGCTCTTTCGGTAGGGAAGTGCTCGGCAGCAGTGATTTCACCGAAGTGGAGCAGGAAAGGCGGAATTATGAGACCCGAAAGGCCCCGGCCCGAGCCCACGACACGCGGGACAACGGCATGACCTTGTGGCCTTTCGGGCGCGAGGGCAGCGTGTGGCGGGGCGCCCTGGGGCTGCGCCCTGGGGCTGCGCCCTGGGGCTGGCAGAGGGCCGCGGAGGCGCCCGGTTTCCTGTCGGGGAGGGCAGTCGGCACCGGAGCATAGTCTGCGCTGCCATAGGGTAGAGAGGTGTATGGGAGTTAATATGACAGATGAGAAAGAATAGGAAAAGACATCTCTTGGTGAGAAACGTGTTAGCAAGTGGTGTGTCTTTTTTGCTAGAGGAAGATTTAATGGTCAATGTAACAAAGAACGACTCGCAGAGATATGGGGAAAATCGGCACTGCCATCGTGTAGAGCATATAAAATAGAGTAACAAATAAGACTGGTACAGCTGTATCGGCCCCATATTTATCGCGAAATGATGAAAATATCTGCTGCATATCACTGCTCAGAGACCGTCAACAACACCTTAATGCAGCCAGAGTTCATAATGTCGTGATTTCTTTAAGTAGGAATGAAGTGCTAATATAGGGGGGTACAGGGGGTCTTGCCCCCCTGTCTAGGGAATAAATAAAAGGTAGGAAAGGTTAGGTTTGAATTTTGGGTCCGCATGATAACTTTGCTTTGGGACTTTGTGTCAGGAGGGTGCATCGCTCACGGTATCAAATACCGTATTTACGGAAGGTGCTGTTTGTTTCACACAGCCATACAGTACGAGGTAGACTTTGCCTGTAATGATAGAATGGCAGAAGATAAAACAGTTAATGATACTGAGAGGGACGCAAGATAGCCTGGCTTTGAAACTGTGTCTGTAGGCTGCATCGCTCTCATTATCAAATACGTATAAGGCAATTCCATCCATGGATTTTCATCCACTGGTTGACAATAAGAAAATAGTGCAATATGTAATTTGTTGGTGTAAATTAACAGCAAAATGTAATGAAATTATCATAAAGATGGGAAGAACTACACTGATACATGGAATAATGTGTCAGAAATTAAGAAAAATTGGAGCGACTATATTTACGGTAACGCACGACTGACAGGCAGAAGTGCCCGATGCGGAGTCTGTCTGATGCACTTTCTTACTGTGATTTTTTTTTCTCTCCCTGGGTGGGGGTTGGAGGGGAGGTAGCAGCTGATTACAGCAGAAATTGAGAATTCACACTGCATGCACAATTAGAACTGGAAAAATAGTCAATAGACATTGCATTACAATGCTGTAAATGTACCCACAACCACAGAGTAAATCCATGGTGATCAATTGGGGGTCTGGGGGCAGAGCACTGAGAAGGAAATATAGTGAGTTTAGGGGCTAAGGTCCCATTTTAGGAGGGTTTTGGTTCATACACAATGTTTGTGGGAGTGGCTGAAACAACAGGGACTTAGTAAAAAGCTAGGCCACCATTACTTTCACTTATATTATTTGTGATGAAAAATGACGACAGATTTTGCATATTACACAATGAATAATAAACTAGAAATGGTAAATGCAAGATTGGATGGCTGATAAATATTGTCTGCAGTTACCCTGCTCTGAGTTTTGTGTTCTAAACAGTTGTTTGCTCGTTTGACACTAAGCGGAGTAATATAAAAGCTACAGTTTATCATAATTAGGGTTAGAGCTAAGAAAATTGTGTATGCTGCAGCCAAGTGCTCACAGTGAGGGAATTGTGTCTTCTTTGTGCTTCTAATTTTTCGTGTGGCTGACTGTGCATTATCCCTGGCCTATGGCTCAGTGTAGTGTGGGAGGAAAAATATTGGAATTGGGTTAAATGATAGAAATTAAAGGTGCTTCTAGAAATTAAAGTTGAGGTGAAAAGTAGGGTGCTGAAAAATTGGATGGTAATTAGTTGACTGAAGGAAATTAAGGTTCGTTACTGGCTTCTTGCTGATTGTGGATATGTAAGGTACTTCTATGTTTCTTGACATCATTAAAGGGAAATTGCATTATTTTAAAAGTAATATGCGATTCGGTGATCGTGACATGTAAGTTGCTACAATAGTATATTGGTTTCTTTGATGAACCTTTGTGTAATTGCTATCTTGTATGTGCTTGCAGTTCAAGGTAAGAGCACAGTGGAGTTGGAAAGTTCATATAATTGTTATCAAGGGTTGATATACTTAACCCATTGCCGACGGGTGGCATGTACATACATGCCATGGCATGGCGGGACCATCTGCCGGGGGCACGTGCGCACATGCCATGAGTTTTTATTTGTTACAATCACAGCAAAAGATTATTTTTTTGCCAGTGAAAGTGTGATTAAGTCGGTTCTAACACTTTCTCATTTTTACTATGCAACAAACAAAAAAAATGCAACAAACCGACAATTTCAACTCCATGATGCCACACACTGCTTATTTTATTCGGACTATAGACCGAATAATGATCAACTATGGAGTCTATATAACAACAAAAATACCCTTCAGTCTCGATTTATCAGGAAGTTTGGCAAGTAGAGACTGTAAAAAATAATGAAAATTGAAAATACAACATCTTCGTAGTATTACGAAGAAACGGAATGGGATGCTGGTATTTGGGATGAGTGGTCGCGCATGCTCGGGCGACGATATAAGCCCCCGGCAGCGAGGCCCAGGCCACTATGAATGCTACCCGTCAATTATGGGTTAAGGGGGCCGTCACTGTCAAATCTGGGTACCCTCAATAATATATATATTTTTTTCACGTTATCATAGAGATGTTATACCTTGGGTTTGGTTTCATTTTACAAATAGAAAACTGAAATAAAAATAGATTCGTAATTTTTCCTATCTGGTGCACCAAATTGTCGGGCTAACTCCTCATAATGAACAATAGAAGTTGATGAAAAAAATCAGTGATATCCATCATTTATTATCTAGGAATTGTAATTTTTTAAAATTAATTTCTTAGTTTCAATATTTGATTTTTAATTTTCAAGAAAGAAAAAATCTGTTTCAATATTATTCAAAATATATATAAAAAATAAATTCTCCTCGGTATCAAAAATAGTATACTTTCTACTCTACTAAATGCAACATGAATGAAGACAATCATGCAAGTATTTACACAGTTAAAAGAAGAAGAAAGAAAGAAAGAAAAAGAAAAAAATACGGATATGAGATACAGTGAATATTTACATCAAGTGACTGGACATAGTACCACTCTGCAGACAGGAATCACAGTCGCCACACTTTGTCGAGATCTTGTATATGCCTGAGAGTTGCCATGAATCCAGTGTGATTTTAACACAACATTTCAAATAATTATATCAGTAGATGTGCCTACCCACACAAACAAGGTTATTGAGTTGCCAAATCGCTCGTATTTTAAAAATTTTCCAAGAAAAATATATGACAAAAAATTAGGGTGGTGGTCCCCTTAAAGAACATCACAGTATAGAAAAGTAAACATTGTGTGGAATCAGTTGATGAAATGATTCTTCTGTTAAGGTACTTTCATTTGTGATATTTTCCTGGAAGTACAAGTAATATAGTAATTTAATGCTATAAAGTACCTGAAAGAGACTTGAGTAATCATAGTAGCATCTGTATTATGGCAAGGTCAGGTTAGAACTGAGATTAGTAGTTTATATGATGACAAGTCAACAGTAAGATATACAAAGGCTCTGTAGTCAGCAAAGATAATCTTTTATTATAAAAGATATCCCCCCCAATCCCTTGCCCGTTGTTGTCGTGGGGGGGCTTAGGAGGCGGAGACTGGGACCCAATGATGGGGAACTCCCCAACCTTGGGGACTCAGCCCTCGACTCCAACTAATTTTGCATGGTCTTTATTTTCCTTCCCACTTTTCGTTTCTGTCCCTTCACCAAACCCTTCTGCTATTCACCTCCTAAGGTGTGAGAGCCGTGCTGAAAGGATGAAAGGCTGACTTTGTGCCAGTCCTGAACGGCCTGAGGGACCCATGGGCACGGTATTCCCCTGATTTAGTTATCTAGCCCTTACCCCTCAAGGGGACCCTGAGGGGTGGACTGTTTTTATCCCCAACATAATCCAGGCTTACCATGGCCAGTAATGAAAACTTAACCCCACTATTAGGGGCAATGAGGCTTGCCCCTTTATCAAATAGCCCCAACGATGTAAACCCACCAGATTCCCTGACCCCAGGCTCTCCTTTGACCACGGCTCCGAACACTGCAATAACTACCCCCTCATCAATACCTACTAGTACAGTAGCCAACAATCAACCCTTCTCAACTTCAACACATCTACCCCCACAACCTCCAACATCAACCACCTCATCCTCCCTTATTAATACTTACAGCCTTATTGCCCACCTCCCCATAACACTACCTCCCTAACACTACTCCATCTTCGTCACGCCCCCGCCCTTCGACTACCCCTATCTCGACAACAATTTTGAATACCCTCTTCAGCACAGCCAAAATGGGACCGATTTTTTCGTGATCCCTCCCACAGCTCCCTACTCTGACAACACCCTCTCTTCCAACAATGTCTCCAAAAACAAGTAGGTAAAGTCTCTTTCCGTAGCCGACCCGACCGCTCCGTCTTGTCACAGTAACATCCGAAAAACCAAGCTATAGCATTAACAAAACTAACAGACCTATATGGTAACCCCATCCTTGCAGAAACCCCATCCAACCCTCAATACTTGCACCGGAACAGTTTCAATCTCCCCAGCAAATTGCCCAATCTATGACAAAGATTGGTCAGATTGTGGAGAAGATCTACTTGCCTGTCTCACAGACTATGATGCAACATCAGTACAATGCTACTCCATTCCCCTCAGAGGTCATCGAAAAGAAAAAACCCACTAACATAGCCAAAATTACCTTCCGTTGGCATGACCTTCCCTTTAACGTCTACATAGGAGGAGAATCCCTCCTGTTCGTCCATACCAACCCCCTCCACGTCAGTGCCAAAATTGTTGGCGTCTAGGACACCCAGCCAAACATTGCCGTTCCACAGCCAGATGCCCACTATGTGCCCCAACCTGGCCATACCCGATCTAACTGCCCTGCACAATCACGCACATGTGCCAACTGTGGCGGCCCCCATAATGTATTTATAGGGGTTGTCCCACCTATAAATTTGAGTCTGAGGTAGCAACTCTCAGATTCAAACTTGGACTCACACTACGCGAAGCCAGACAAGAAGCACGTCGACGTGGTTTCTCCCTTACTCCTTACTCCAGTAATACTGCTCATTCTACCAATTCTCCTAAACCCACCCCTCCTACATCTAAACCCCACTCTTCTACCTCCTACCTTCCCCAGTCAAACTCATTTGCCAACCAAAATCCAGACACACCAATCTCTATACAGATACTTCAATCACCACTACAATCCCAACACCTTCCCCTCTCCCTCCTCAGCACTACCCGTAACAGACAGAACAAACGTTCCACCCCTCTTCCCTACCACACAATCACCTCACCTTCCTTTGCTCCTATGCTTGAGACACCAGTCCTCTCTTCCCCCCCTCACAAGAAATCCTTTATCCCCAAAAACTCCCCAACCAACTCAGAAGAAGAAACCATTGAAAATATTCAAGATTACCTAATGAAAACTGACACTCAACCTCCAAATCTTACAACTCCTACTCCTTCCACACTCCAAGTAACTGCTGATATCCATCCTCCTCCTAACGATATCCCCCCTACACCCAATCCTCCTACCCCCTCCCAACACAGCCCATCCCCCCCGACCCCAACCCCGCCCACATTAAACCCTCCCACCATCCCTCTATCCCTTCCACTCCTCCTTACGCACGTGAATCCCTTATGTAACTCATTAACTCTCATAAAGTCAATACACACCATCAGACACTCCAATCCCACACATCCTACTGCCGTGCCCACGTTTTGAAACAACTCGTACCTCTGCTTTCCCCCACCTATCCCCCCTTCACCGACCTCCCAACCTATCAGACATCCTTACAGAATCCCACACTTTTTGCTTCAACAACCTATTCTCTTTCCTCAAACGCATACATATTCTTCATCTAATCTAACTCCTTACCATACCCGACCCTAACCCTTTCACTCACCAACTCCTTTGCCCAGCTTAGACAACTAATCACTAACTCAACCACCCTTCCCTAACATTAACTATAGTGCTACATGACCTTAGATGTCTAGCACATTTATCTTGCTTTTAACCATTAACCATTATAAAAGATATCTTCTTTATTTGTATTTTTTTACCAGCTCTCAGGATTCATGGGTAATGGTTTAGAATACCTTTGCATAACTGACCATGATGATTTTGGTGTGGATGGATTCCTCTCCCCATCTAGTACACAGATTTATAGGAATTGTGCCGTGTGAGCCCCAAACCTCCACTTTCATGGCCTCAATAGCTGGGAAGGGCAAGAAAGGTACCAGGGAAAGTGCGAGGTAAAATATGAAGGATGTACTTAAAATATGTTAATAATGATATACACAGAATAAATCACTATATTGTCTTAATGCAGGGGATTGTTCCCTCTGCATTCGCCCTTCTGGGGGCCTGCTGGCCCCCAGCCCCTGTCGTGGAGACTAAAGAATCCTCAAAGTATTCATGGCAGGGTAGATCAGTGACAGACATGTGGGAGTACTCAAAGCTCAGTCTGTCCAATGCTCTATTTCTGTACATATGTGATGAATCCTTTGTTGTCCAGGGTGTGGGTTTGGGGCAGCAGGCCACTATGGGGAAGTTGCATTTGACTCTTTATTGACCAATTCTCTGTATAGTATTTGTCATTTACCTATAATTTCCCTGGTACCATTTATACCAATCCCTGCTATGGGGGCCAAGGTTCTGGGTAATGAGGGGTTTCCGCAGCATAATTTCTTTATTTTTGGGCAGTAGAGAGTGAGAGGAATCCACCTATGCCAATATTGTCATGATCGGTCATGCGAAGGTATTCTGAATAAATATTGATTCATATGCAGTATAGTTTTACATAATGACTCCACTAAGGGAAAATTTAAGGACACTCATAAGAAGAAGCATAAACTACACTCGCTGACATGAAGTAATTTGAGCATGAATAGGAAAACACAAGGAATGAAGAAAATAGAAAGTGATAGGTGCCATATGGAGGCTAGCCGTACCTTCCCTAGTGACGAATAACTTACCAGCTTGGTAACCCTCCGTAAACTGTCTTTGTGCTTGTAGGTCATAAAGTTATGACCAGTCACTGTCACTCTTAAAAAGACACTGTTATCACAATGTATATATTTCAAACACGGACAATATGGCAATTAGATGGGGATTTAGAGGCAATGCCAGCTCTTAGGTTAGGGAGGTATTTAGTTCATATGGCAATGTTTGTGGAATCCCAAGGGTGATAAGGACTTAGCCTCAGAGTTTACTTTGTATCATTTACCCCATGCACTGGTAATTGTCTGGCATGGTGAGGTGTGTAGAAGCAAATTAACCAAATTAAGTCATTTGTTTTAAGCTCATGCTCCTCCTCCTCCTCCTCCTCCTCCTCCTCCTCCTCCTCCTCCTCCTCCTCCTCTCTCTCTCTCTCTCTCTCTCTCTCTCTCTCTCTCTCTCTCTCTCTCTCTCTCTCTCTCCCTCCCTCCCTCCCTCCCTCCTCCCTCTTCCTCCCTCCCTCTTCCTCCTCCTCCCTCCTCCTCCTCCTCCTCCTCTCTCTCTCCTCTCTCTCTCCTCTCTCTCTCTCTCTCTCTCTCTCTCTCTCTCTCTCTCTCTCTCTCTCTCTCTCTCTCTCTCTCTCTCCTCCCCCCTCTCTCTCTCCTCCCTCCCTTCTTCCTCCTCACTTCTCCCCCTTTCCTCCTCCTCCCTCATCCTCCTCTTCATCTTCATCCTTATCTTCATCTTCCTCTTCATCTTCATCTTCATCTTCTTAGCCACAGGTCCATAGATATTTAGAATAGTGAATGCTTGACTGCATCCATTTTCTGTCACAAGAAAAAAAGTATATTGTTCAATAGTTGTCAAATGCTAACATACTTTTCATATATGACATTTTGGCAAATGACTTTAGCAGCATTTAGAATACATTTGGATTGGCAGGTTGAAATGTACCACTTGCTTGGGTTGTGATTTGTAAAAATAGATTGTCTTTATTTGTTGTATGCTACAGATAATGAAAGGATGAAAAGGACTAAGAATTAGTTGATTAAGTTATTCTATTTACTATTTACTTGTTGATGTTGTTCATTATAAACATTATCCAGATATTTCTCAAATATCTTATTGTCTGTTATATTAATTTTTCAAAACTGCCATTATTGTTCACAGCAAATTGCCACAGCCAACTCCAGTGAATGGGCTTTAAGAGGATAAAGTATACAGAATCAGTAATTGTCATTTTTCAATAAAATTTAATATATTTTGCAGTTTGGTTATGACTGAAAGTGTGAACACTTGGCACGATGCAAATAGCACATTAATCAAAGTCTGCGAGTAGGCATTATATTGTGACTCACGTTTTTGGATCTGGCAATTTTGAAAGCACAATGCCCACTATTTTCTATACAGCTGGCTAAATGATCTGATTAAGGATCCCTTTCAAACCCCAAACTCTTAAAAGAAAACACCTGCAGTGCATTTGACAATAGGATCATTTCCTTGTAAATTTTTCAGCTAGTGTTTTAAGCAGATCCACTGTCAAGTCTCTTTGATCTGTGATGGGAGTCTTACAAATTCTCTTGCCAAGTTTTTGTTTTTGTTTGCCATAATTACCAAAGACATGGGAGGCAGTGGCAGATTTATTGGTGTTGTACCATTAGTGGAGGCAAAAGGTGTTTAGTAAAAAATTTACAAGAATATGTGATAGATTTTTTCCTGTTATCCAGAATAGGATAGAGAAAAATTTAATGTAATGTCATTGTCACAAGGGATGTGATAGCTAGTGATATTATTAGAAAGAGGTGGTTGATTTCTATTGCATTAGAAATTATAATCTGCACCAAGGTAAACCCAGTCCTTATCAAAGTATATTGATCTAGGCATCAAGTGATGTAAAGACCTCTGTACCTTGTGCTTGAGCAGTGGTCAGCAGATCAAAACAGACTCTGGTAAGATGTAGACCTCTTGGGTAATTCAGTACCACTACAACCTCTTGTCTGGAAGAAAGTATGATGCATTTGATTGTCTTTGCAGGGGCACCACACCATTGCTTGACGCACTCAAATTCTAGACAGTTCTTAATAATTCCTTTGTGGTTCAATTTTCAGCAGATAACATTTGTTACAGTGGGTCTATATACACATTGTAATGTTTAGTACTTTACAAAATTTACACTTATTCACTGTGTGTTATTGTAGGTAGTTGTATTCTGATAAGTAGTTTATATTCCGAGGCTATAACTAGGCTATACATTTTTTTCAGAATCATTAATGCATTTCCATTTTTATGTTTTGTGATATATATACAAAAGGAACTGTAATTATACTTCACGATTTTAGTATACAATTTTCATGAACTGAAACATCATTATTGTTAATCAGTAAAATATGTGAATTCTGGTGGGAAGTTCTGGTGAATGGATCTTCTCATAATTTTGAATTTGAACTGTGTGAACTTGTATTCTATTACTTGCTCTGTGATATTATTCTCACAAGTGTTCATGTAAATAGAAAAAAAAGAATGCTTACAATAAGATAGAGGGAAAAATAAGAGGAGTTAATGTAAATCAAAACAAAACATGGAATGCAGGTACCCATGGCCAGTAGATGGCAGGTGTTGATAGACAATAGTATTCTGGACCTTTGTACACTTTATTTGTTGTTGTTGTTATTGTAGAAGAAAAATAGATGAGAGAATTTAGTGTTTATAGAATTCATGTTTTTCAGAAACGACCTCTGATGCAGCCAAGGGTAGTAGTTGATGTTGATGTTCTACAAGCGCGTGTGCAACAGAACCGAATTGGCTCCCAGGTTTGTGTGACAAAATCTGGAATAATTTTACCTTTTAAAGTATTTATTAAGGACTCCTTAGGTATTATTAAGTTAATTTCCATTTTTATTTGCTGTTAAGTTATGGCCCACAGAGTTAATTATTGTCTTCCAGTTCTGATAGTTTGTGTATTTCTAAGTTTGTCTTTAGAAACATTATTTTTGCAGAGTGTAGTATAATACATGTATAGATGTTTACTTGATGTAATTCTCACTTTTTTATGGTTTGAGGTCTATATCTTTCTTGAATAGCATAATTTTTTCATTATAGTTTTACTTATAGATCTATTTTAATATTTGCAGTTTGACTTCTCGTAATCATCTAAATATTTTCTCCTCAGATGTTAGGTCGTAGAGGAAATCATGCTGTTATGTACCCTATTAATTGTGACCCGATTGATGGGGTGTCACCCAACCTCCATGCAATGCAGGTGAACCGCACTGTCTGTGCTCGCTGTCTGCAGGGAGAACCGGTGAGTAGCAGTTTGCTTTTCCTTTTCCGTTTCCTTTTTTTTTCATATTTGTGGAAAGTTTTTCATTGAAAAGACATCAAGGCATAAATTATGATCTGGTATTTTGTTGTTGCTGTTCATTATTGTGGTTGTGTTTTGTTTACTTTTTTTTTTCTCTCACATGATCACGTCTGCATTTTACATTGAGTGTGTGTCTCCTGCTGATGGCATTTTGATAATTGGGTGTCTGTTATCACAGAGCATCGGATTTGAAATTAATTGGATTTGAAGTATTGCATAACCCTTTTTGTTCCTAATTTAGGGGAATTGAGTAGAGGGGCTTTCCCTGCTGTTGTAGGCCAGTTGCTTTTTAATGTTTTGGTCTGATTTGTCTTTGCTTTGTGATTAATAATGCTTTGATATGTTATTGATGAATCTTCATCATGTTCAATTTTTTGTCACTGTCATTAGGGGTGAAATGAAATGATTGAGGTTACACTGTTTGCAAGTGGAGTTTAAGAAACCTTCAGAGCTTTTAATATATGTTTCCCTTTTTTTTGTTTTATTCATTGTTATTTTTTACATTTGTTTGTATCCCCAAGATTAGGCATAGCTGTAAACTCCAGAAAAAATGCTTTTCCATACTTTACTCTGATAATAGTTTATCTTGCGATGATTGAACAATAATCTTGTTTTCCTCTGTTCTTTCAGGGTCACTTCCGTCACATCCTGGAGAAGTAATCCAGATCTCGGAACGGCTTTTTTCACAAGTACCTGCCCCCCTCCTCCCCCCCTTAAGTTAAGATGCTGGCTTGTGCTCAGAGCAGTCAGCTTTCAACCTGAGTCACGGCCGAGTCATATGTCGAGTCAAGCTGGTAATAGGGTCTTTAAATTAAAAAAAGAATATAATTAGAGAGAATTCAATAAATAAGAACTAAGAACAAATTACAACTATGATAAAGGAGTTGGAAGATGAAAGGAAAGGAAAGGAAGAGGGACTTGGGTAACGTTGTGCAATACCGGTGAATTGCTCGAGTTTTTGACGAACCCTCACTTCTTGAACTCTTGCTTGTGAATGCACGGCAAATGAGAAACAAAATAATTGGGAAGTTGAACTGAGACGGGCAATCAAGAGGCGAGATTAATCACACAAACGGGTCTTGTGATGAAAACATTTTTTTCTCCTCGTGATCTCTTTGTATTTTAACATGTTTACGGTTTATGCTCTTTTTGACTATAATAGGAGAGCTTTGAAGGTTGCATAATCGTTTAGTGTTTTAAACATTTATGTTTTTTGTTCATGCACAACTTTACCTGGTTTCCACCAACGAATCAAATTTACTGGTCTCTGAACAGGTTATTACCGTCAAGTAATTATTGTACAAGTATCCATATATAAACACATTTTCCCCCTTTTTTTCTCGCCCCTTTTTTTCATTACAATAGTATTCCTTAAGTTATTTCACAATGGCTGCTATAGATTTAGGTTTACAGAAGTTTTAATTCTAGGTTTTGAATAGCTTACGTGTAATTGGTGGTGCGGAGCGTACGAGTGGCTAAACTGTTTGAAAGTATGAGTTATTGTGAATTCAGTCTTATATTTTTGGTTTAGTTAGTATTTACAATTTACATTTATATTTAATAGTACCACTTTTGACTACTATTAGGGATGTCTGAAAAAAATATATAATACAAAAAAAGTAATTTAACCAAAAGGGAATTTGTTAGATTAGGTATTATGTGTCATTATCTATCAAATAAGCATTCTTTGCTGTCTCCATATGGTATATAACTATATATATCTGATTTGGCCTGGTTTACATAATTCAGTAATTTATTTTACATGTACGATCTGAAAAGGGAGAGGGCTGGCTTGTGCTGTATAAAATTCAAGAGTAAAAGTCTGAAAGTCGAAAAGTCTGAATTGTAGAATTAAGTGCTAGTATGAATAGGACTTTAGGAAGTCTATTTGGTTTTGATTGGTGGTGAGGCATTATTAGAGACCTTTCATTTTTCTCATATTATGCCAGGTGGCAATGTACATATAAAGAATAAAGCTTTATTATCGAAGTTATGAAGGTTGAAGTATGACAGTGAATTTAAAAGATGTGAATATGGTGACCAAGCTCTAGCCCAAACCCCTTCAGATCGGTAGGCTAAGTTGCTGTGTTTAGTTAATGGAACTATTGCTGCATGTGCCCAGTCAGCCTCCAAAGGTACAAAATCTACATGCCATTTTGTAAACCCTTAATGGATCACAATCACGTTTCACAAATAAATAGTCCAGCAACATCAACTTTTTGTGTATCCTTTCCTGTTGTTTGAGAATGAATTATCGATGTGGTTATTGTAATTATTAGATGCACTGTCCTTGGGCATCATCCTCATCCTCATGATTGTTGTCATCATCGTCATTCTTTGTTAATTTCATTGTTTTTGTTTTTGTTATTTTGTTGTTATCATCATTATTATTATTATTATTATTTATTATTATTTTTTTTTTATTAAAAATAATAATATTATTATTATTTTATTACTATTACTATTACTTTTATTTATTATTACTATTGTTGTTTTTGTGGTTTCATGTGTATGGCACAAAACATGCACTTCAGATGTGTACTATTTCTTATTTTGATTTATTCACACATATGACGAAATGGAGACCCCACTTATGAAAAACCTGAAATAGTATGAAATTTGCAGGATAGCTACAGTTGGTTTTGAAATAAGAAGTACAAGGAAGGGAAGTCACAGGTTGGAGGTTAAATTGGTGTGAAGAATCAGTGTTCTGGAATGCTGGTGTGATGTTTTCTCACATTTAGACTTGACAGTAGGTGCAACAATACAAGACCAACAGCGTGGTGGTGATGTCAAGGAGTGGTGGAAACAGAACTATTAGTTTCAGAGGCGATTTCTAGACTTTGATGAATGTACAAAGCTTTGAATAGTAAAAGATACAGTTCATCTTAACTAAATTTGTTAGAAATATCAGTATGACACAGAAGAGCAAGTGCCACCACTAATGAGATCAGGGATAGAAAGAGCAATAAAAGAAATAAGAAATGGAAAAGCACCAGAAGAGGTTGAAATTCTAATAGATTTAGAACAAGTAGGAGGGTTGCCATCTGTTCAAAGAGTGAAGTAATTAAACAAGGTAAATGAAAGGGAAAGTGTAATTGAGAAGTGGAAGAATGCCATTGATGTTTAAAAAGGGAGACAAGAAAGGTCCAGCCAGCTACAGACTGACAGACTATATCTGTGCAAATTGTTTATGAAAATAGTAAAATATAAAATATCAAGCACATTAGCTGAAGGACAACCTCCAGAGCAAGCAGCATGCAGGACAGGTTATTCAACAATACACACATTATCACTGTTATTAGAATTTTTTTTTACCGAATACCACTGCATGGCACTTGGAGACCATGACGTGTTTGATCCCATCAAGCATGAAGTAGTATTCAGTCCTTAAAATCTCAAGGCATACAAAACAGATATGGCAGTAATATCAAGGAAGCGTGCAGAGAAGTTAGTGTGTGAATACAAGTGAGTCATTTGAGTAATGAAATATAAAGTTTTAGATAGGGAGATACTCATCTTTTCCATTTATGGCTTCTTGAATAAATCTTTAGAAGAGCTAAATGGAACCATGGAATGATAACTTAGAAATTTGTAGAGGACACAGTCATCTTAGCCAATAAAAGGGAAAAACTTGGAGATGCTAATATCTTTGAATGAGGAGGGCAAGAAGGATAGTATGAAAATAAAACAAAGAGTAGGATAGACGTGGAATTTGAATAAGTATTGATTATTGGAGGATGGAGTGGGGGAATACAAATGACTTGGAAAGTTAACTATCAGAGAACAGGATGGAAACTAACAAATTTGTGAATTACATATAGGTGAAAAGTACAGCAATTTTATGAAGTAACTATTTGCCTGAAAAAGATAAATAATGAATTCCATCATTCTGCCATCATTCTGGATCAAAATGCTGTTGACAAGGAAAAGCTAGCAGTGGTTCAAAGAAGTATGGAACGATCAGTGACTAGAGTTTCAAGACGAGATATGATTAGAAACCAAGTTGTAAAAGACCAGAACTGATGATATCAATAAACTGAAAAGCTGATGGGAAACTAGACAGGGTATTTAGCCAAAATAAAGAAACTAAGTGGTAAACCTTCTGCCAAGATGGAAAAAGGTCAAGGGGAAAGGCATAAAATGATGGCAAGAAGTTAATTGACAATGATGAGATGTGTTCAGAACAGAAACAACTGGAAGGGTTTGTAGAGGCCACCTACCTCTTAAATTGAAATTAGTGGAAACTGGTCAGTCTAGAAATATTATTAATTTGTATTTTTTTTTCAGAAGAAGGTCACATGAAGAGAGAGTCAATCTTGAGAAACTGAAAATTCCAGCAGGAGCAACAACTTTAATTATAATACAGTCTGGTGAAATCACTAATCCTTTTTGAAAAAAAAAATTGTTTGTAACATGGGTAAAATATATCGTTTTGTATATCAGATTTGGAATAATAGGCCCTAGTTAAAGTTGTTAAGACAATGATAAACGTGAACCATGTTCATTGCAATAAATGTAGAAAAGGTACGGATGAAAATGAATATCTTCACAGTGCAAGATATGTATTTGACTGGTTTTGATTATATCTTCATCATCCTCATCATTGCTTTTCTACAGTGGTAAACATTCTGGGACTGTCAGTATCCAGTACTCGGAGTGCAAGTATTGCTTCTTCTCTATTAGGAAGCATTTTCCTCCGTGAAATCAGAAAATTTAAACACTTTTATCTGATAAGTAAAGGAAAATTTATAGATTGATTGATTCAGTGAAATAGATTAATACTGAAATAGATAATTAAACTCCTGTATGATTTTGCTGAGTGTTAGGCTACTAAAAAATGTTTATTGGTTTTCTTAATTGAGAATCATTCTGTTTGTATGTAGTGATAAGGAATATCTGAATTGAGTATTTAATCAGTTACTATTTACTTAATATATGTAAATTATATATTCCTTATGAAAATCCATGAAAAACAATAGGAAGCTCTAAGTTCAAACTGGCTACTAATGTGCCCCCAGATGTACTGTTCTTTGTGTGTAATAAATATCTTTTGCAGTGTTGACATGGCAACACTCCAGTTTTGAACTACTTTGCCAGGGAGTTAAATCTGGTAAGTATGGGGGTAAAAAGCAGTAATTATGTAGGTCTGTAGATAGGTATGTCATGGAGTACCCAATTACCATGTTGCAATTCAAGTTGTATATTCTGCAGATTATCTTCCCTCAGGTTCTTCAGAATGTTACAGCAGACAAGGTATTAAACAGTCCAACCAAATTTAAATCAAGGGAAGGTTCTTGTGAATGAAAGGTTGTTAGAGTGAGAGCTCCATGGCATATTTTATCAAACCAAACCATATAGATCTCATCCTCCTCCCACATTCTGCCTCCAAAGACCATACTAGTACCTATCAGAGTTACTTCCTGGTATAACATCTTATTTTTACTATTCATACTTCTTGATACATAGAGGTACATGTAAATGTAAATTTGCTGAAGAGATGATTTTATTTCCATATTCATAGGCAATATGCCCAAAATGTTTACATCTTATTATCTTGGAAATATGTGATTGTCTCATATTTTATGATAATTTTACACTGTGTGACCTGTGGTGCATAGGTCACATAGTGGATATTAAGAAAATTGCCAAGCACTCCTAGTACCAACAAGCAATCATCCTTTGTAAAAGAATATATATATATATATTTTTTGTATTGCATACCATACATGCCTCCAAGTCCTTCAAACTATAGTTCTTCAGGGGGATGAAATAAGTGTAGATGATAAGTCATATGGCATTTATTCTTTAATGATGTAACATATTTACATACATTTACAAAAAGATGGATCTGTCCAGCAGAATTAGTTGGTTTTTGTAAGATCACTGAAGAGAAGCAGGTAACATCTCTAACTGTAAATTTTACAGGCATTACAAGGGAGGGGAAAAGAGATCGTAACTAGGCTATCATTGCAGCCAGTAGTTAGCTAATAATATGTGCAACATAGCAATGACCAATGAGTGATATAATATGAACTGAATGGAATTAATTTGATGAAAATGCACAATACAGTGTCAAATATATGATTGCAGATGCTAACTATAATTATTTAATTAATACTAACAGGTTTCTAAAGACAGTTGTTTATAAAAGTACTACAGAAATATAAATCACAACAGTATTAAAACTAGAACAATTGAAAAACCTTATTTTCTTGTTATCTGTATAAAGTTTATACTAACAAAAAGAATAAATAACATGTTTGTTCATCTGTAAACACTACACAACAGGCATATCCTAAACTTATTACAAAGAGAAGTAGTTCCAGACCAGATTACATGTGAACATAGCAATGTAAGTCTTGCTGCAAATGTTGACTGTAAGGTCTGTTCATTTCTACATACTGGTATCACAGTGATCTGCCATGCACGGCATAGCAGTACCCTTATATCATGTTTGAGTGTATCCAAGGCAAGAATTCTGTAAGTCTTGTGTAGACGCCGGGATGCCCCGGTTCGGCGCAACGAATGGCAAAGGAAACGATGCCAATCTGAATCCAGTTCCCGTTGATGTAGAGCTGCAGAGGGCCACCGCTGTCACCCTGTTAAACAATAAGAGTTTTTTTTCATAATTTTCATACTTCATAAATCACTGTAAACACCAAAGATTGTGATACATTCAGTTTCTGAATATGCCCAAAATGCTAGCAAACTTGAGATCTGCAGAACGCTAGAGATTCAACATGAAAACGAAGAATAAAATGAAATGTATAAATCATACACAAAAGAACTACACATATTATGCTCACATTAACTCAGAAACAACCCCAACAAAAACATTAAAACACTAAACATCTTCCACAGACGCCCATACCTGGCAGGCATCGCGCCCTCCCTCCGTGAAGCCAGCACAGATGAAGGCGTTGGTGATGGGCTGCGTGTAAGCATCGTCACAGTCGCTGTTTTTCCAGACTGGCACCTGGACTTCGCGCAAGACGGCACTCTCATGGCCACCTGCAGAGGGGAAAGGGAAAAGAAGGCTATACTCCTGTTTTATGGATTTCTTTTTCTTAAATGGTTTTGTGTGTTGATTTTTTTTCTAGACATTTACGCACAGAGAAGAGTTTGGCATTATTTGTCATTTTAATTTAGATGTTATGTTGCATAGACGGATGTGACAGATCTTTCATTGACGTAATCATGTAGTCTCCTCAACTTAACCAGTGTTTGCTTATTAACACTCCTAGTATATTGAGTACATGACATGTTTACCCTTGTTAATTACGTAAATAACATAAAAGTGGACCACCTGCCTCCAAAACTTGACTCTTACAAATGAAATTAAATAACACGTTCTTATCCTTTATCTCTCCCAACTACTATGAAGCCTATAGTAGTTTAGCTCATCAACATAAAACCTTTGCAAATAAATTAATGAGCACCAGGTTTTCCTCATTCATTTCCTTCACAGAAAGATGGTAAATACAAATGCATGTATGCACGCTCGCGCACACGCGCGCACACGTACACGTACACTCACACACACACACACACACACACACACACACACACACACACACACACACACACACACACACACACACACACACACACACACACACACACACACACACACACACTCACTCACACACTCAATCTTCAAAAGGAACCCAACCAGCAACGAGCGGTGTTCCTCCCACACTTCCCGAACCGCATGAACCCGCAGGCTCCACGCACCGTAGGCAGTGGAGCCCCAGCCGATGACCGAGGGCGTCTGGCCGACCATGTGGTCTAGAGGCTGCCGCGCCATGTCCGTCGAGGGGAGACACACGGGCAGGATGTATTCCGTGAAGTCGACGGGCCGGTCGAGCTTCAGGAGCGCCACGTCGTTGTAGAAGCCGTGCGAGATGAATTCGGGGTGAGGGCGGATGGACAGGACCCTGGGGGGGGGAGAGGAGATGGGGGTGTTGTGAGGGAGGGTGCGAACTGTTCTTGTCTTGCCCTAGCCCTAATCTGCTGCACCTTACCGTAATTTACCTTAGTTAGTTTGGCCTTACCTAACCCTACTCTACTTTATATTACTGTAAACTTAATTTACCTTGCCTTGCCTTCCCTTGCCTAACCTCATCCTTAACCTAAACCTAACACTTCCAAGCTCTCATCTTGGATCTAACTTCACCGGAAACCTACTCATACCTTATTCCTAATCTTTATCCTAACTTAAACTCTAACCCTAACCCAAACCCTGCCTACAACCCTAACTCTTACCTAATTGTAAGCTAAAGCAGGACAGTTTAAGGTCCCCAATATATGATGAAAGGCCAGTTTTTTTAAAATCCTGTTCGTTTCCCTGTTAAATCGTCTTCGTTAAAGTATTTTTGTATAAATTGTTATTGGGTTTTGAGCGTATGTTGCACATGTTCATGATATTGTAAGTTAAATCATATATCTATAAAGATACCTTTCATTTTGGATTGAAACAATCTAGTGCAATAAAAAGTGGTTTTCAATGAAGTCAATTACTTTTATAACTATTTATATCATGCTATACCAATAATAAAGATTCATAAAACAAGTATAACTAAGTTATTTCTATCTGTCTATAAATAATATTCTTAAAATGTGAAACCATTTTGGAATCTCAATAATAGGATTTGCATAGAACTTGAGTGACTGACTTAGGTGACAACTACGGTAATGATTTATTTACCTATATGTCTGTGGGTTGGAAATGAAGTCATCACTCTCACTGAAGATGTTGTGGTCCCCAAGACGCACGCTAAACTGCTGGGCATCAAATCTGCAATCCAAAAAGGCAGTAATGTGTGAAGGAATGTGATGAATAACAGGTACAGTCACAGCCAAAAGGTCTTTTCAAAACAAGATTAGAATTCCGTCTCGAACACTCGGTATAATGTGCTTGTTTGTTTTACGATGGAGAATATAAAGCTTCATTCACGGCACGATTCTTGTCCGTGACTACAGTTAGATAGTTATTTTTCAAGTAACTAAGACTCCTTCTCAGATGGGAATACCAAAAGGCTTTTCCCACCGAAATATGCATACAATTTACTGGATCGAATAAGCGTGCCTTACTGTTATTATAATGGTTATGATTTATGGCTGTTTTAATTAATAATAATGTTAAGCAATGTATGGAAAGATCTCGATGTTGTGGTGTGAATATAAAGCAAGAGAGTAAGAGCAAGAGAAAGGCAGGGATACATAACCAGAGCACAAAGGGGGACAGTACCAAACTTTGGCACAGAAGCGAGACAAGGAAATCCACTTGAACACAGTAACAACAAGAGATGTCTCTTCGTACTGGAAACCCCTCTGAGATTTCCCCACAAGAGACCCTCAACTCACGTCTTTCCCCGCGTGTCCTTGGTGCAGTGAGCGGCGGTGAGGACGTACTGCTTTGAGATGAGGGATCCTCCGCACCAGAACACCGTCTTCTTGGGTCCGTGCAACCAGATGGCTGCGATCCAGGGCCACTGGCCTCTTCGGGACTCGACGCCGCCAACCACGCGGAAGGTCGGGATCTTCGGCTGCCCGCATTCTGGAGGGCGTGGAGGGAAAGAGGAAAAGGGATTAGGGGGAAGAAGGACGGAAGAAGGCAGAGGAGAATGTAAGATGAAGGGGAGTGGAACGTGTAGACATCATGTCGCACCTGATTTTTCATGTTTTTTGTAGTATGTTGTTTTGTAATATAGCTTGCTCGTAGCATGTATACTTACAAAAGGGAAAAAATCTTACCAAAGTTAGGCTGCGCGACCTCTGCTACAGGTTGTATGGGAACAGGCCGAGGTGAGGTTCCAGGCACCTGCAAGCAGAGCTCACTTTTAACAATGTCACCAAGTTACCATGTGGCAAATAACTTGAATGAATGCAGGATACAGATAATGCAGTGTTAGTGGCGTGTTAGATAATGAAGTGGTTCTCGACAAAAAAAAAAAAAACTATATATCTAGTGGCATGAGTACTCACAGGAGGCAGTGGCTGAGGCCGCTGAGTTGGAACTGTGACAGGGCGGGGGCGGCTGGTCACGGAGGACGGGCTGTGCACGCTGTTCAGGCTGGCGGAGGAGGAAGACCAGGAGGATAATACGCATGCATGACATCGGGTTTTTACGACACCGGAGGCTAATGTTTTGACTTTCACAAAGATTTCACTGACATTTTGAGAGATTAAAGTGCTGGAAACGAAGGGCTGTATAATGAGACTACTACGAAAGCAAAAGATCTTACTCCAGGTCCTTGATAGGACAGCAGACACCAGGGACGAAGAGGCTCTTGAAGCAGACGGACTTCCGCAAGTTCGTGAGGTCGAGGATGAGGTTCGGGCAGTCGCTGAGGTCCTTGCAGAGGCCGGCCTCCCCCACGGGCGTGGTGCAGCTGCGGGCGGAGTCGTCCCTCTCGACGTCCGTGTTGGGCAGGTCTATGACAATGCGGCCATCGCCGAGCGAGACTGCAGGGATAGTTTGTCCAACGACATTAGTCACGGACTTGGCGATGGGCGCCAGGGCGTCGGTCAGGTTGTGTCCGAGGACGTGTCTCGAGAGAGTGTAGGCGCCGTTGGTCACGACCTGCGAGAGGGCGCCGCCCACTGTTCGGGGCGGAGTCGGTTGTTGGTATGAGTATTGCGAGTAGTCTGTGGGGTAGTCCGGGGGGTAGTGTCGGTCCGGGTACTCTGGCACGTACTGAGGGCCTCGGGAGGAATCGCCCGAGTATTGCGAAATGACGTAATCGTGGTAGTCTTGGTCAGTAAAGGCGTCGTTGTTAGTATTGCGTGAGTTGAGGTTGTTAATTGCACCCGCCAAGCTGTTAAGGCCGTTGTTAATGCCCCCGTGGATGTTATTAGCGATTGTTTTGACGCGCGTGTGCCGCTGCTCGCCCAGAACCTTGGAGCTGAGGCGGTCGATGCCCTTCGCCGTGGACTTGGACACGACGTCGGCGCTCTTCTGGATGGTGGCCTCGAGGACGTCGAGGCCGTGGTTGATGACGGGCACGGCCGCGTTGCTGGCCTGCACTAGCCGCTCCTCGATGGCGGGCACGATTCTCGTCTTAATGACCTGCGCGCCCGCCTGCAGGCCCTCGGCGGTGCGCAGGGCCACCTGGTTTCCGGCCCGCATCAGCGCATGCCCTATGGACGGAGCCACGTCTTCGGTGATTCGCTCGGCGGCATAGCGCACGTGGGGCACCACATGCCTGTCCAGCGTCGAGCCCAGAGTGTACAAGCCCGATTGGAAAGAGTGTCCCATGTGTCGTAACATGCTGTTGACGGCGGCTGCAAGACCGACACGGAGTGAACGGCTGAACGCACGGCGCCACGGCTGAGCGGGGGCACGGGTGGGGGGGGGGCGAGTGCGACTCACTAAGGGACGAGTTATCGCCGCAGAATCATGGAACTTTGCAATACGCTGAATCATCGAAGTTACTGTGCAGAACTTTGCATTTGCAGCCACAAGGAATTTTCTTTGAAATGAAAGGGAAGGGATCTATAACGACTTGACGTGTACTGAGGCGGAATCTGTCCTGGCTGTGAGTCACACTCGCCGCTCGTATTATGAAGATCCTCCGCCATGCATTTAACTAACACAGTAATGGAATCTTTTAGTGTGTAGTACTAAAGCGTAACTATCTATATACAGGTAATGTAAGGAACAGTCAAAAGTTATA
>NC_051393.1:784708-787208 GCF_015228065.2 Penaeus monodon
CGGGGGCGCTGGTCTTTGGGTCTTTGGTCCCTGGTCTTTGGTCTCTGGCCTCTGGTCTTTGGGTCTTTGGTCTTGGGTCTTTGGGTCTTTGGTCACTGGCCTCTGGGCTTTGAGTCTTTGGGAGTGGGAAGAGAGTTGGTGTTTTTGTGTGCTGTGGGCGCTGTTTGTGTGTGGACAGGAGCGGGTGTCTATAGGGTATTGACATGGGGCGAGGGTTATAGGCCTATATCGTTGTTAAGTTAATGGTTATTAGTTAAACAAATAAATGGACTAGGCATCAAGGTCATATATATATATATATATATATATATATATATATATATATATATATATATATATATATATATATTTATATACATATATATATATATATTTTTTTTTTTTTTTAACAGGTGAAGGGGAGGGTCACAGGCCTATGTGTAATTTATTGACTGCAGGGACAAAGAATAAGCTTATATGCTCCAGGAGCGATAGTAAGTCTAAGGGTTGTCTGTTGTGGGATAAATAATAAACCTTTATGATTTCCTTTCTCACAGAAAGAATGATAGACCTATGTGAGGTGTATGTCCCAGGAAAGAAAAATAGGCCTGTACGAGTTTTAGCAACATTTTTTTAAATGAGTTAAAGCCATAAATCTCACAATAACGATGGATTTAATGGGTCGACTAATCCTGCATTGTGTACTCCGGGCGGGATGACGCGGCATGCCCTTAAGCAGCAGTGACACTTGCCGAGTCAGCGAGGGTCGCTCCCGTAACGGTGAAAGAGCACTCCTGTGGGGACTGAGGATTCGGTGAAAGTCCTGTGTGGATGTGGATGTTTTTGTGTGTGCTGATTTGTATTGGTGTGTGTGTGTGTGTGTGTGTGTGTGTGTGTGTGTGTGTGTGTGTGTGTGTGTGTGTGTGTGTGTGTGTGTGTGGTGTGTATATATATATATATAATATATATATATATATATATATATAATATATATATATATATATTATAGATATAAACTCATGCATACACGCACCAACACACAATGTCCGGCACGCAGGCACAGCGCGCGGACCACTTGCCGAGCTGCTTCGGATCAGTACTCGTGGCAGCGTCGAGATCGCGTGCCTCGCAGTGGAAGTTTAGGTTTTATGCTTCAACTCTCGTTTTCTTCCCGTCAGTTTGGTCACGCGAGATTTCTGTACGTCATTAAGGCCGTTGGTTTGACAGATATCGATAGGATTGTTGTCGAGTGTGTGCGTGTAAGTGCAGTTAAACGTGCCGTGTTTGTGTGGTCTGTTTTGGACTAAATGATATCAGATCCCATTGCATACCAAACGAACTTCTACCCTGACTTAAATTCGCTCAACCAATTTATACATATAATAAAACTTTCTCTATGGTTTTCTCAAAAGATCCACAGTTAAAAGAAACCCGCAGAAATTACACAAATTACACTCAATCAAATCATAAAAAAAGCTCTATGGTTTCTTAGAAATTCCTCACTCGAAAGGTACACGGAGAAATCCCGTGAGAGCATCGATATAGAAAGCCCGACATTATTTCCGCAAATAACAATCAACGGGATGATTAAAGACAAGATAAGAACAGTTTAAGTGACAGAAGGAAGTCTTTAGCACCCATGCAAAGGTCCTGCTCACTGTCACGCCCCCGGAGGCACAGATAAATAGTGGAAAGAAACGCATAATCGGACCCGGGATTTGGGTCACGCGTTTCATGGGCGAGTCCCGGCGTGGTTGCGCTTAAAGTATTTAATTAGTAGCGTAGTTCAAGTGCGGACTGTAATGCGTTTGTCAGCCATTCTTTATGACTATTTTTGTCCTTATTTCTCTCTCTCTCTCTCTCTCTCTCTCTCTCTCTCTCTCTCTCTCTCTCTCTCTCTCTCTCTCTATCTCTCTCTCTCTCTCTTCTTTCTCTCTTTCTCTCCCTCTCTCTTCTTACTTCCCACTAGTATTTTAATAGTCCTTCCTTAATAACCTACAGTATGGCTTTTCATCATAGAGAATCGAAAGAGGAATGGACATTAAAAAAGGGTATCTAGAAGATATTAAAAAGATGTATCTAGGAGTACAGCCAATCAGTGTCGCTGTTCACAGAGACAATCGCGTACAAATTGCGCGTCTGTGGAGTACATACGTTGGACTTTGTGAATATGATTTCATGTTTAGAACAGGGACACGGAAGACACCACTGGCGGAGGGGATGTATTACCACCTTATTACCACTACCAAGCGCATTAGGCAGGAGAAAAACCTAGTCTTTTCTCTTCCGATCCTATCTATACTTCTCTCTCTCTCTCGCTCTCTACTCTGCTCTCTCTCTCTCTCCTCTCTTCCTCTCTCTCTCTCTCTCTCTCTTCTCCCTCTCTGACCTTATGTAACACACCTATTGACGCCCAACAGCTCGCACAACCACCGACACCTGCTATAACTGCCACTACTTCGCCCCCAAAGGACATCATCATTCACGTCAGAACGCACGAATAATTCTCTAATAGATATTA
>NC_051393.1:791918-801918 GCF_015228065.2 Penaeus monodon
GGAAAGGCGAAAAAGAAGCCAACGAAGTGAAGAATGTTTTAAAAAAAAAGAGAGACGGGGAGGGGACAAAAAAAAGAAAAAAAAGAAGACAAAAAAACAATTCAAAAGACTCAAAAAAATACGGCGGCGAGCGGGAGGGAATCCCATTGGGGAAAAAACGCAAGAGCAAAGGGCGAGGGGGAATACGAGCCTAAAAAAGAAAAAAAAAGGGCCCTCAGGAAGCCGCGATATATCCCGCCGTCTCCTTAACCCATACACGTGACGGGGAAAAAATAGACCCAAGTCGGTCGGGGGGCCCCGGGGGGGAGGGGAGGGAGGGGGGGCGGGGAGGGGGGGGGCGGGGGGGGGGAGGGGGCGAGGGGAAAAGGGGGACGGGGGGGGGAAATAAGAGGGGAAGGGTAGGGAGGGGGATGAGAAGGAGAGGGGGGGGGGGGGGACGGGAGGGGAGGGTGGGGGGAGGGAGGAAAGATGGGGAAAGGGGCAGAATAGGGAAGGGGTAAGGGGGAGGGAGGGAAAGGGTAAGGGGGGGGGAAAAAGGGATCGGGAAAAAGGGGTAAGAGAGGGGGAGATAGGGAAAAGGGGGGGGTAAGGGGGGGGAAAAGGGGTTTAAGCGGGGGGGGGGGGACGGGGGGGGGGTTAAAAAAGGGAAAGATGGGAAAAGGACAAGAAATGTGAGGGGGTGAAGGGGTACAGGGGGAGGGGAGGGTAATGGGGGAGGAGGGGACAAGGGGGCGAGGGAGGGAATATAAATAAAGAAAAAAAGAGGAGAGAGGAGAGAGAGAGAAAAGAGACGGAGTAAGGATAGTAATCGCGTGGAGTGCCTCTGTACTCACGCTTTTAAAATTTAAAGGTCAAACAAACTTCGAATAAAAGCAAAAATAACTCCCCACCGAAAATAAACAACCAAAGCGAGGGAACAGGCGACACCCCATAAAAACCCCCCCCACCCCCCCCCCGCCCCCCGCCATGAACTGGCGTCTGCTCGCACCGGCCGGGATTTAAACTTTTAAATTTCCCGCGCCGCAGCTACTCAGACACGCAGCGCCCCAAAACTTCGAGAGAAGAGAGAGAGGAGAGAGAGAGGGGAGAGAGAGAGAGAGAGAAGAGAGGAGAGGAGAGAAGAGAGGAGAGAGAGAGAGAGAGAGAGAGAGGGGGGAGGAGAGAGAGGGAAAGAGGGGAGAGGAGAGGGAGAGGGAGAAGGGAGAGGGAAGGGGGAGGGAGAGGGAGAGGGAGGGAGGAAATGGAGAGAGGGAGGGAGGAATGGGAGAGGGGAGAGAGGAGAGAGGGGGAGAGAGAAGGGGACAGAGACAGAGAAGAGACAGAGAGACGAGAGACAGAGAGACAGAGAGACGAGAGACAGAGAGACAGAAGACAGACAGACAGACAGACAGACAGACAGAGACAGACAGAGACAGACAGAGACAGAGAAGGGACAGAGACAGGGACAGAGACAGGACGAGAAAGGGGGCAGAGACAGAGAGAGATCTACATGCAATGGTCAAGTAACCCCACGCACCAACCGCGAGCACACGCGTCCGTCACAAAAAGTACACACGCGCCAACGGATGAGGGGGTACGCGTGACACCTTTTTAACAATAGCCGATTTTTTAACAAAAGGCGATGCGCGCGCGGCGGTCGGGGACGGGTCCCACACGTGCTCGGGCGGGGGGCGGGGGAGGCGCCCGGGACCCGCCAAGGGGCTGCGGGGGGGGAGGCGCCCGGGGCCCCCCACAGGGGCTGCGGGAGGAGGCGCCCGGGACCCCCACAGGGGCTGGGGGGGAGGAGGCGCAGGGGCCCGCCAAGGGGTGCGGGGGAGGCGCCCGGGACCCCCCACAGGGGTGCGGCCGGGGTGAGAGAAGGGAGGAAAAGGAGGGAAAGGAGGGGGAACGGAAACAAAGAAAAGCGAAAAAGAGTAGAGACAGTAAAAGAGAAAAAGAGGAGAGAAGATATAGAGCGAAGAGAGGGGGGAAAAGTAGAGAGAGAAGGAAGAGAAGAGAAAGAGGAGAGAGAAAACGACCTCGAAAAAAGGCACTCCCAAAGAAAACGAGAGCGAAAAAAGGCGAGGAGTAAAGTGAAAGCGGAGAGGTGTGCCCCGAGCCCATCCGCCGGGTCAGTGACTTTCGGCCTACCTCATCACCCGCTCCTCCCCCCCTCCTTTTTCTTTTTTTCTTTCTCCTCCCCCTCCCCCCCCCTCCTTCCCTCCCCCCCCCTTCCCCCCTTTCCCCCCCCTCCCCCTTCCCCCTTCCCCCTCCCCCCCCCCTTCCCCTCCTCCCCCCCTCCCCCTTCTTTTCTTTCCCCCTCTTTTCGTCCTTATTTTCTTTCTTTCCCCATTTTTTTCCCCTCTGCTTCTCATCTTACTAATTTTTTTTCGTTTTTCCCTACTTCTTTTTTTTCTCCCCCCCTTTTTTTTCCTCCTTCCCCTTCCCCCCCCTTCCTCCCCCTCCCCCCTTTCCCTCTCCCCCTCCCCCTCCTCCACTTTTCCCTCTCCCCCTCCCCTTTTCTTTTTCTCCTTCTTTCCTTTTCCCCTTTCCCTTCCCCCTTTCTCCCCCATTTCCTCCTCTCCCCCTCCCTGTTTCCCCTCCCCTTGCCCAGCCTCACACTCGCTAGCCGGAGCACAAACGCATGAGAAGGTTTTTGAGCAAGAAATGTTTTGTCTGTAACATTTCTCCCAAAAAAAAAATGATAAAGGAAAAAAGTTTGAGCGAGGAATAAAAAAACTTAATTCGGGAATAAACACAACCCCAAAAAAAATGTTGGATTTATAAAAACGTTTAAACGGAAAAGAAACGCATAAGGGCATATTATACCATAAAGTTTACAATGGGTATGATTCCCCCCCCGTCCCTTCGCAAACGTTTTCACCGCCCGGGATTTAGTGATCCTGTCCTCTCTCGCAAATAGTATCTTAATAGCTGATCTATTTTCTTTCTTTCTTTTGGCGCGGGACCTGAAAGGAGGCACTATTTCTATAATAACTATCGCTACATCAGTTTGCGATGTTTGTCCTTCAGTGGCAAAAGTCCGTCTTTTGAAAAACACAAAATATTTTCCAATAAACCCCAAAAAATACCTTTGCGTAAAATTTTAACCTGTTTATTTATTCAATTTGCCATTCTACAAAACTCGGTCATGAGCCTCCCTAAGTAACAACAATAATATCAATAACAATATCAACCGTAACAATAACAACAACAATAATGATAATAAAATGAAATACACCATGCCTGCGTGCTTGCGTGCGTGCATGGTTAGAAAGTCAAGCGAGTTCAACAAGGTAATGGCAGGGCGATCGCAGGCCGCACAGACAGCGCAGCGAAACGGCCCAAGAAGGAAACGTAATGGAAACTCGCGCACTCCGCGGAGGAAATGGGGGGGAGGGATGTGAAGGAGGGAGGGGGAGGGAGAGGGAGAGGGAGAGGGAGGGGAAAAGGGAGGGAGAGGGGGGGGAAAGGGGGGAGGGAGGGAGAGAGAGAGGGAGAGGGAGGGGAGAGGAAGAGAGGTGGCGAAGGAGGGAGGGACATTGAGAGTGAGAGAAGGGAAGAGGAGGGAGAGTGGGAATGAGTGGGAGGGAGGAAGTTAGGAAGAGAGGGAGGGAATGAGAGAGAAGGAGGGAGGGAGGGGTAGCGGGAGGAGAAGTGAGTAGAATTTTGGGAGGAAGAGAAAGGAGAAAAAAAGGGAAAAAAGAAAGAAAAAAAGAGAAACAGATGACAGAAAACCCCAAAAGAGGCACTCCAGGAAAGGTGATAAATAAAACGAGACCACGTAAATAAATCAAAAAAAGGGGAGAAGCGAGATTCCCGGGAAGAAAAAAATCGTCCCAAAAGTCAAACCTTTTGGTAATCTACCGTTTTGCCTTTTAACCAAACCAATTTATAAATCAAAAAAATAATAATAATAAATAAATAAAAAATAATAATAAAACCAAAACCAAAACCAATAAATAAAAAAAAACAAAAAAACCCCAAAAAACAGAAGACCCTGAACCCCCCCCCCCCCCGCCCACACCCTTTCAGCACACCCAACCCCACACCCCAGCCAACCCAACCTTATTTCTATTCTTTACCTTTGCCCAGGCCCCCCCTAATGGACGGGTCCGCGATCAAAAACGTTCCCCCCGAGACAAAGAGCGAGGGGCCCCAGGCAGGCGGCGGCGAGGGAGGCCTTCCAACGAAAAAAGCGACGGAATTCAATACAGCGCTGGGCCCCGCTGAGTCACGGCGGTTTTACAGCATAATTTTGCTTTTTTGGGTTTTTTCTTTGGGGGAGAAAAAATGGCCCTGATAAAACAATAATAATAACAAAGAGGAGAGAGAGAGAGGGAAAGAAGAAAAGGAGAAGGAGGAGGAGGGAAAACAGGGGTGGGGGGGAAAGAGGAAAGGAGGAAAAAGAAGAAAAATGTGTGTCGAGAATGATGATGATAACTAATGAAGACGACACTAGTGGGAGCAGCAAAAGCACAACAATAGAAGAAGAAGAAGAAGAGAAGAAGAAGAAAAGAAGAAGAAGAAGTAGAAATAATAGTGCAGCGCGTAGCAGAACGCACGACAGCAAGAGATCACAGAAACAACATGCAAGAAGACCTCGGCGAGGCTGACAGCGCACAGGGGGCACCACAAAACGCCACAGTTTATTTTTCCCGCAGCCCAGAAAACTTTCAAGGGGGGCAGCCCAAAAAATGGTAACTCCAAAACCCCAAATATATATATATTTTTCACTCGGCCCTATCCCTACCTCTTCCTTAATACTGCAAATGACAAATCGTAAAGGCATCTAGGACATTAAGTAAGCTTAATGTGTGGGGACACCTACCGCCGGAAATGCCCCACACACCCAAAATTTTTTTTAATATGTCACAAAAAACATTTTTTTTAACTATTTTTAAGGCAAAGAAATGGTATTTAATCATGGAATCCCAACCTTGAGGGTAAAATAGGCATTTCATTCGTGTATTCGGGGCCAATAAGGGAATAAGGCGTTCATTATAGATACTTCGGAAGCAATTTTATTCACCTTCCCCGAGTATCAATTGGCATTTCATTTTGGCTTCACATAGAGTAAAAAGCTGGTATTTCATTCATCATTTTGTCCTCACCTGCTCTCTTGCTAACAAAGGGAGCAAGCAGCGTTTTCATTTCTCATCTTGACAGCTAGAAAAGCAGACATGCAAAACTGACATTTCATTCAGTCACAAGAAGATAAGTCATTAAAGGCAAATATACGCGGCCCCCATGAAAAAAAAAACACTCAAAAACCACCCATTGATCCAGCCGCCGGGAGAATGAAAGTGTAAACTATAAATAACAACAAGGACTCCCCAACACTTTCCCCTTTCCTGTATAGGCAGGTTCCCGAGGCGCTCCCCTCCCCCCCCATGCCCTCCCTACCCCCCTACACACATAATTAGCCCCCCTTCGGTAGACCCTCCCCCCACCCGCCCTCCACTTGCTAGTCTAGTGGCTGTTCCCCTCGATTCCACTCCTTGCATTTTGCAACGGGCCCCCCTGAAAGGGCCTAATCATGCTCTCCCCCCTTCCTCCCCGCTCCATCTCGACGCCTTCCTTCTTCGCCCTTCCTCCTCTCTCTCCTTTACCTCTTCATTCTCCTCTTCCTCTCTACTTCTCTTCTCCCCCCCTCCCTTTTTCTTCATTCCTTCCCCTCCCCTCATCCATCCCGCTTCCTCCTCCTTCTTCGTCCCTTCCTTCCTCCCCTTCCTGTTCCATTCTTCCTCCCCTCCTTCCTCCATCCCCTCTTCCCCACTCACTTCCGCAGTCCCTTTTTTCTCTTTGCGGCCGCCAACGAGATCGCCACCTAGGCCTATCTCTGACTGAGCAGGATCGCGTCCCACACCGTGGTCAGGTCAACGCAAGTAATCCTTTGCTTTCTATCGAATAACACGAACAATATAGATGAACAGATAAACAGGAGAAAAATTTAAAACAGTGCAAAATAACATGTTAAATGAAATAGATGATCAATAAAAAAAAAAACGACCTTTCTTTCGCCTGTAAGAACACGACTATCCCAACGACCGCCACCAGCACGCCGCCAGAGCCGCCCAATGGCACGCCCCAGTCGGAACGAGCGGTGCAAAAAGGGCGTCGTTTGGGCGGAGGGGGAGGTAACCCCCAAACGAAAAAGGGGAGGGCCCAGCGGGGGGGCGGAGCTTGACCTTGCCCCCCGACCCCCTCGCTTCGACCTTCCCTCTACACCCCGCCCCCCTCCCCCTCCCCCTTGCCCTCCTCCTCCTCCCCCTCGCCCTCCCCCTCCTCCCCCCGCCCCCCCTCCTCCTCCCCCTCGCCCTCCTCCTCCCCCTCCCCGCCCCCCTCCTCCTCCCCCCCTCGCCCTCCTCCTCCTCTCCTCGCCCTCCCCCTCTCCCCCCGCCCTCCTCCTCCTCCTCCCCTCCCCCCTCCCCGCTCCTCCTCCTCCTCCCGCTCCTCCTCCTCCTCCCCCGCTCCTCTCCCCCCCTCCCCCTCCCCTCCTCCTCCCCGCCTCCCCCCCCTCCTCCCCCTCCTCCTCCCCTCCTCCTCCTCCT
This sequence comes from Penaeus monodon, assembly GCF_015228065.2. Taxonomy (NCBI): domain Eukaryota; kingdom Metazoa; phylum Arthropoda; class Malacostraca; order Decapoda; family Penaeidae; genus Penaeus; species Penaeus monodon. The sequence continues at coordinate 798,452 of NC_051393.1, forward strand.
CCTCCTCCTTTCCCCTCCTCCCCTCTGCATCTGCCCCACCCGTGAACCTGCGTTGTCTGACTTACGGTTTTTTAAATCGCGAAAGTGCGTGTTCGTATTTGGAAAGGGCAGCACAATAAAAAAACACAAAAAAAGTGGTTGCTCAAGGGGATGTCATAAGGGTGCGCGCTTCTGATTATTTGCCATTTCTGCATTTTAATTTTTAATTTTAAAACAAAGCCACCGTTTCCCCAGGGGCTGAGCTACATAAGCAGCGGGGAGGTGCGGGTAGAAACAGCGTTGTAGTACTGCGCTCATATAAATTTATGCATACTGCCTATGCGGGAAAGCACTCCATAAACACACGCGAAAGCGCGGGAGGCTGCCCCCCCCCCGCCGTTTCCTATCCGACCGGTGTACCGAACCCCGCCCCCGAGGGACCGAAAGGGCTGGGCAGCCCGCCCGCGGTAGGCCGTAGTCGCCCGAGACGGCCCTCCGCCCCGCCCCCCAAATGCCGTGCCGCGTTCGAGCTAATAATAATATCCCGCCATCACCATTCCTGACCTGGTTCTCCTCCCTCTCCTCCCTGCTCCTTCCCCCCCCCTCCCGGAGCCTCCCCCCACCCCACCCACGCCCCTGACCTGACTCGCCCACCGGACGCTCACTTCCGCCGCTCGCAGCCGCGATCCGAATGCACGACACAAGGCCGATTATGCCGACGAGGCCGATAATAATAGGCCCAGGGAGAGAGATCCCCGGGGGGGGGGGGGGGGGGCTCAGGCGCCGCCTTCCCATTCTTACTGACTTTTTATTGCTTTTAAAATACTGTTCAGTACTAGGAAAAAAAAGGAAGGCAAGGAGAAGGACGCCCAAGATGGTAATGGAGGAGGAGGAGGAGAAAGAGGAGGAGATGGAGAAAGGAAAGACAGACAGAGAGATTCCGAAGATTCCAGACGTCCAAACCAAGCCATCCTCGTGCGGAGCATGGTCGCCGCCTCCCGCAATCGCCAAAATGTCCCCGGGGATAAAAAAAGCTACCGTTGTCCCTGACACAACGAAAAGCCCAAAATTAAACACACAACAGCAAAACACATAGGAAAAAAAATGTGTGGGAGTTTACCGACATTCGCATGTGTGCCCAAATTCCGGTTTTTCTATTTTTTTGTTTTTTTTTTCCCGTTTTGTCTGTCTGTCTGTCTGTCTGTCTGTCTGTCTGTCTGTCTGTCGTTTTGTCTGTCTGTCTGTCTGTCTTTCTGTCTGTCTGCCCGCCTGCCTGCCTGCTGCCGCCTGCCTGCTGCCTGCCTGCCTGCCTGTCTTGTTGTCTGTCTGCCTGTCTGTCCCACCATCATCCCTCCCCTCCCTCCGACTCTGACCCTCTTACATCACCCTCCCTCTCCCCACCCCCTTCTCTCCACCCCACCTCCCCTCCCTTTCACCCCCCTTACCCCGCCCGCATCGAAAGTTCTTCCAAGAAAAACAGGTCGACGACGAGGGGGGACAAGGAAGGGGGAGAGGTCGAAGGGGACGCAGAAGGGGAAGAAGGGGAATGAAGATCACGATGAAGCAAGAAAAGTGGAGGAAGGCGACGGAGGGGAGAAAAAAAGACGAAGACGAAGACGAAGACGAAGACAAAGACCGAAGACGAAGACGACGAGGATAACGAAGAGGTCAATGAACAGGAGACGAGGGACGACGAAGGACGAAGCGGACGAGGACGGCGCTGTATCGCCCGGATTTCGGGAGTGCGAGCAAAAATCACGGTGCCCCCAGATGCCTGATCAATGATGCCACGAAAGGAGGGACACGCACGCTGCCGGATGACACACCGGCACATTATCTCGCCCTTAATAAGTTACGATTGTATGTGGCAGAGAATAGGAGAGAAGGGAAGAGAATAGAAGATGAGGGAAAACAAAGGAACATAATCGACAATTCTTTCCACGACTTCATTTATTTTTCTTCGTATCCAAATAAGCGTACACCCCCACACCACACCCCACACACCCCACACACACCACACACACACCACACACACACACACACACACACACACACACACACACAACACACACAACAACACCACACACACAAACACACACACAAAAAAAAAAAAAAAAAAAAAAAAAAAAAAAAAAAAAAAAAAAAGCTATCGGTGAACATATAAAAATATCCCTTATCTTATCAGTCATCCCCGCGCCGCATGCTGCCTGCCTTACTCATATCGGCGCATATCTAACCTTTCATGTGGCAATCGTCGAAGGTCCTCCTGTAAGAACTTTCCTTCCGAGATCTTTATCGCCTCCTTCCACAGGGCTGAAAATCGCCCTCGCCCTTCGAACCTCCAAGGAACAAATGAACACTGAACTAATTAAGTATGCGTGAGTTGGAACCATGCCTTGATCTCGTTGTCTTTACGAAAGAAAAAAAACAGAAAAAAGTTTTTCATTGTCGATCCTCCACATAACATTGGAGAGCAAGAGCATACCGGGATAGGGAGCTATAAACTTTTTTTTTCTTTCATCAAGAACATCTATATCACAATCACAAGCAGTAATCCTTATCCTTATCCTTATCCTTTCATCCTCATCCTCATTGTCACCATCATTCTTGAAAAAAACGTTTTACAATACATATAAGTGTTCGCACAGCCAGCATATTAAGAAGAAAAAAAAAATATATATATAGGGAACAAGCTCTTCTTCTTCCCTTCGCCAAAGAGCACAGAAGTTGGTGCCATCTGCATCAGGTGCCCTTTGCTCGCCTCGCTCGGAACGGGCTATTACCGGATCCCGCCGCCTTAAAACGGCGACTTGGCCACAGGACGTTCTCACACTGTTCTACTTGATTAACAAAACCCCAGACCCTGGCCTATGCCATCTTTAAACTAAACTAGAACATTACGGAGTTTTTGAAAGAGAGAAAAGGGAGAGAGGGAGGAGGAGAGAGAGAGAGAGAGAGAGGAGAGAGAGAGGAGGAAAAGAGAGAGAGGAAAAGAGAAAGGAGAGAGAGAAAAAGAGAGAGAGAGAGAGAGAGAGGGAGAGAGAGAGAGAGAGGAGAGAGAAGAGAGAGAGAGAGAGAGGAGAGAGAGAAGAGAACACAAAACCCAGAGCCAAACAGAAAAGAGACAGAGAAAAGAATCCAGAGACAGACAGACAGAGAGACAGAAAGACGGGCAGACAATCACAACCAGAGACAGCGATAGGCAGAGATAGCGCCGCCCCAAAGGGGGAAGGAGGAGCGTGCGGCCCTGTTGTCCCCGCCCAATGAGGAAGGGGGGCGGGAGCACAGGAGGCAGGGGGCACGCACACAAGGCCGGCCCTCACCGCTGGCCGCCCCACGCCGTATTTTTTTTGTGTCCCGCTTTGGGCACACAAAAGCGAGCGCTGCCCCGGCCCCAGTCGGAGTGTGTGTTTTTTGGGTTTATGGGAGGCGTGTGTGGATGGGCAGGAGAAGGGGGGTGGGGGGGGGAGGAGAAGTCGAGGGGGCAG
>NC_051393.1:806918-841672 GCF_015228065.2 Penaeus monodon
CTTCTCACAGAAACAACCAACAACATATATACAGTTAGTAGATCTCCCATATGGCAATACAGATCAACATTAACCAACAACCTTGCTACCAAGAAACGAGATGGGATAGACTACATTCAAAATTTGACAAACCAATTAATGTTTACTGAGTTCACACCACCTGGTACTGTAAAGTCTTTTGAAATCAAGTAACACTGAAAAAGCTGCTTTTTGGCCAAATATATTAAAAATTATGGTATAACCAAAAGCTGACAAACTCAGTTTAAATCTCTATTCATGATAGCTATACAAAACCTTAGATACTTTTCAAAGCATATAATACTTTAGATATATTGGTTTTTTGTAAGTAAAAGACAAACATGAAGGCTTTTCCTGGGGAGGAAAATGGGGATTCAAAGTTCTGGGCATAAAAACTTTTATTCATTTTCTTGGAAATTAATACTCTATTTTCGAAATCAGAGGAAACAGAGCTCTGATAGACAACAAGGTGCTGGGGTTACTCAAGCTGGGAGTGAAGTCTTACAGCAACTCTGGGGGCAGAGAGTAAGTTCAAAGAATCAAGCAGCTCTTACCAACAGCTCACAATGAAAGCAGCAAATTATCCTCACACTGTGATAGCATGGAGTGTAATTAGCATGGAAGTGGGTCAAACTGGTTCTCACTTCCTTCCACTGAATACAACAATCAATGGACCACTATATCCTGATGTGACAGGCTATACATCAATTTTGTCAGAGTGATATTCAAAGATGATCAAACTTCATGCTTGATGGGAGTCCCTCCACCATGGGAGAACAGTCGCCATATGGTTCAGCAACAAGAAATTCCGAGGGCCCTGTCAATCCTTCAACTATCATGTCATCTTTGGTCAGATTGACTTTGTCATCAATTCCGTTTTTTTTTTTTTTTTTTTTTTTTTTTTAAGTTCTTCAGTATCTTTTTGCCTCCCCTTTCTTATTTTTTTCCCTTGCGCCCTTATCTATTTCTTGATCCCCCCACCTTTTTTTATACTTTAAAATAATTCTAACATTTGGCTGCCTGTCAGTGACTTACACAAAAGTAGTCCCATAAATATGCATATAAAAATGGCAGTGAAATATTAAAGAGATAGAGATATAACATCAGATTCGCACATATACACAGAGAACTGTATATGGAATCACCAGATCAGTGAATTCTAAGACATTTCACTTCTATGACAGCTGTTGCAAAATTGATGGATAGTAAGATATTTAAATGATTGAATATACAAAAGAAATAAAAACTTTGTCCTACCTTTTAACACCATAGTCATGACCATCTTGTGTACTGCTTGTAAAACTACTTAGTGATTTATCCTCATCTACAAGGCATTTTAGCCTGTTTCTTGCCAAGATATAAATGGCAGAAAGTTGTTAGTCTTTGCCAGAGGGTTAAGGCGCGCAGGCAAAGGTGATTGGATGATCACTTCTAAGACAAAGTCTTTCTAATCTATGACTATTTTCAATCTGCAAAAGCTATGGTGTATAGAAGAAAGTTCTTAGAATTCATAACTAATCAATTCCTTATACTGTTAACCTTATAATATATGCCAGTCTCATAAGGAAATTTGCTCAAAACTGAATTCTTTGGTCAAGTGTTAGTTTATAGAATTCTCTAAAAACTTTGGTAGATGTCAAATATCATAAAAATTAATATACATATACATTTTTGGAGAATTTCAAAATCGTTTGAATATCTGTAACTCCTGTTTATGAGAATGGTTATTTTCATTTCTTTTTAAAACTGTACCTACTAAATATTTATTTGTATGTATGTAAAATAATCAACTTACATAAAATCCTTGACAAAATATATAAATGCACGAAAAAAAATATCTTTTCCTGTCACAGAATGCGGAGTGTTGCCGATCCCTCTTAAAACTCTTCCCGATACAGACACACAACTACTGATGTGCAATCATGTGCCAAGCTCACTTTTACAAAACATTAGCTTCTACAAATATTACATATACATGAGTCAGCTGTATACAAAAACCAAACATTTCCTACATATTTGAAAACTTTTAACTGTGATATTCCCGAAACATTGCCAGCCCAGAGAGAGAGAAGGAAAGGAAAAATATTATGGAGAAGAATCACAAACAACTACGACGACAAAACGCAAGCAAGTAAAATAGGCCTTGGTACTCGTCACCTTCTCAGGCCAGGAGACAAGAGCTGTAACATTGAGAGACTTACCGGAAACTGAAGCAGATCGCGTGGGAAGCCGCTGTCGTCGACTCCGGTGATCTCGAAGGAAGGAGGGTTGGGGAAGGGCCCCTTTCCAGGGTAGCTCGTTGAACGTCGGAACTTGTTCATGACCATGGATTGCGTGTTGGGTAGGTTTGAGGTTTTTCTTGGCACTGACACATGCGACGACATGCTGCCCAGGTTGTGACCCAAGGGCTGATGCCACCCATGCTTCCATCCCTCCCCTTCCGCGGGCTGACCACGGCAGGGGGGGAACGCCTGAGCCGTTCCCTGGCCTCCTCCGGGCCCCCCTGAGTTGCCCTGGGGGAGGGGCCAGGTGACCAGGCACTGCCTTGCGAGCCCAGCCCCGACGACCACGACGAGGGGTATTTGTTGGGCAGGAAGGCCCTGCGGACCAGGCGCAGAGCCCAGTGGACTGGGGTCGGGCCTGACCTGGGAAGTTGGGGGCCGGCTGCTGCATGTTCCTGCGCTGCTGCGGATTCTGCGGTGCTGTTGGGCCCAGCCCCAGCTGTGGCCCGAGGCTGGTGCTGAAGAGGGGCGAGGGCCCACCCGCTCCCGGCCCCCCGGGGTTGCGGGGGCCCCAGGCCAGGGAAGGCCAGAGAGCCTTTGATGGTGGGCATGGCCGAGTGCAGGAGGGCGTCTCCCACGGACGAGGGCGGCCACAGGGAGGCCACGGAGGAGGTTGAGAGAGTTGGGCAGCGGGGTAGGCTCCACCAGGACCCCCCCCCCTCCTCCGGGCCCCCCCACTACGCCTGACCCGGACCCCCTCCGCCACTAGCTGCAGCCGCAAGCTGCTGCCGCTGCTGCGGCGGCTGCGGCTGCGGTGGGGGACGCCCCAGAGCCTGGAGGCCCCCAAAGGGACCGAAGGGCCCTGGGGTGGTGCCCGACCCAGAGGCCCCGGGCCTGTGCCGGGCGCGGCGCCCCCCCCCGGGACTGACGATTCCCCTTTTCACCCCTGCCTTGGGATCCTCTTTCGTTGGTGGTGTTTTGCTGGTGCTGGGGGGTCCTCGGGGGCGTCGGACCCCGCCGTGGCCACCATCCCTGCGGCTTGACGCCTCCGCCTGCTGCGAGGCAGTCATCCTGCAGTTGTTTTGCGGAGGCCGCTGTTTCCCCCCCCGACGTCCGTGGGCTGCGCTCGAGTAGAAGGCGCTGGGAGGCGTCGGTTGAACACGTACGTCTCCGTGCTGATGGAACTCACGGGACGAGGCCTTGTTGTATTTAAAACCCCCCATGTATAAATGTCTGTTTCTGAACTGATATCTCGAGGTAATCACTCATGGGGTTGGGCGTTCACAGGAGCTATCTCACATCTGCCTCTCGGTCTCGGCCCCTCGGCACTCCTCGCCCGTTCCAGCAATACGGATGTGCGCAGATACGTGCGGGGACGATGCTGCTCACGATTCCTTTCCCCCTTATTTCGCACTCGCTAATATTCCGTTTTTCGCTTTTGTTCCGGTGTAATTCCGAAAATTATTTCGGATCGTAGTTATCACGTTTTTCCGGGTAAATTTGCGACTTGAAGGTTTTCAAAAGAACGTGCTGTACGGAATCAATCGCGAGACATTCGTGGGTTAGCAGATTTATCGCTTCTAATCTATCTATTTCCACTCATAGTCTCTCTCCTTCTCACACACAGAATTTCAAAGTTTTCTCCGCGGCTCGATTGCAATATCCAATTCGGCACCCGGGGCTTCCCTATTTGTCGAAAAAAACAGGAAAATCGATAGCCAGCCGGGTGCGAGGCGATGCTCAGCTGTTTTTCTTCCATCAGCTGACGAGCCACAACACGGGGGGGTGCGGGGGGGAGGGGGTTCGGGGGGTCAAGGCTGCGCTGGGGGGGAGGGGGGCGGGAGGGGGCCAAGGGGGGGTTTTTGGGGTTCCAGGAGGGATTTAATTTTCTTTTTCTCTCTCGACATATATATTTTATTTCATTTTGGGTTTTCCCTGTTCTCTTTGAGGTAAATTGAGGATTTTAAGTTTTTTTTTTTTTTTCTTGTTTTCACGTTTTTATGCACTTTTTTAGACAGGGATTTATTCTCTCTAATTTTTTCTATGATTTTTTCGCTCTGAGGGGGTGGGGGTGGGGAGGGGGAGGGGGGGTCGGCGGTCCCACGGGAGGGAAGTTGTTCCAAGTGGATTTAATTTCTCTTTTTCTCCCCTTTTTCTTATCATAATTGTCTATTATTCCTTTTCTTTGGTATATTTAATGATCTTATAATTAGAGAGGTTTAGATTATGGTATTCGACCGGATTTTAAGTATCTGTGCCCCTGTATAAAGTTTTTATTATAAGTTTTAATCCCAGTGGTGTTAAGTTTTATTGCTCACAATTTTTTTCTATTTTATTAACGTATTTTGCGTGCGGGGAAAAATCATACGGATTGGCATGAGATGATTAGAGATAATTTTTAGTCATGTTTCCCCCCCCCTTTTCCATTTTGATAAAACTTCCCCTAAAAAAAAAAAAAAAAAAACGCTTATAAAACGTAAAATCGTCTTTCACTGTAATGGTAACTCTATGGAAGGGTTCACGGGCGTAATGGGGCCGGTTAGGGAAAAATCCCCCATTTTTGTAAGCTTCGCGTGATTTTCCATTATTATTCATTCTCGCTGGAGTCGTAAAATCCTTACGTAAAAAAAAAAAAAAAAAAATATGCCGGTGATGGGACAGACACTATGATATTTTAAAAAAAAAAAATAAAAAAAGACATTATCTCTTCCCTCTTCATTTATAAACGAATAAGGAATATTTCACGGAGATAGCTAAGAGCAGACGGATTTTCTTTTATATACCTACATCAGCATGGATTAAACGAGATAAAACACACACTCAAAAAAAAAAAAAAAAAAAAAGGAAACGGGGTTCCTCCTGATTTCCCGGCGAATCCTAGAGGCCAGTCAAACCCGACGTCACCCTTTCCCCACTTTCAATACGTCACAGACCTGTGCTCTGTTTATATCAAGGATGCTTACGTTAAAAATAAAAATTAGAAAGGAAAACAGTGGTTTGTGGAGGTTGCATTTAAATCAGTGGGAAAAAAAGTGTGGTTTTATGAATGTGGTTTTCTTGATATTTTTTTTTTCGGGGGGGGGGGGTGGCGACAATATACATCTTGGGATTTTTTTTATTTCCTTATATTTTAATATTTGCTTTTTAAAATTATGTGGCCATAATAGTATTATTCTCTCTTTTCTCTCTCTCTCTCTCTCTCTCTCTCTCTCCCTTCCCTCTCCCTCTCTCTCTCCCTCTCCCTTCCCCCTCTCTCTCTCTCTTCCCCCCTCTCTCTCTCTCTCTCCTCTCTATATTATAAAATATATATATATATATATATATATATATATATATATATATATATATACATAAAATTTATATATATAATATATAAAATATATATTATATAATATATATTTGTGTGTGTGTGTGTGTGTGTGTGTTGTGTGGTGTGTGTGTGTGTGTGTGTGTGTGTGTGTGTGTGTTGTGTGTGTGCGTGTGTGTGTATTGTATATACTGCACGCACACACAAAACACACACACACACACACACACACATATATATATAATATATATATATATATATATATATATATATATATATATATATATATATAATGTGTGTGTGTGGGGTTTTGGGTTGTGTGTGTTGTGTGTGTGTGTGTGTGTGTGTGTGTGTGTGTGTGTGTTGGTATATTATATATATATATATATATATATATATATATATATATATATATATATATATATTTTATATATATATCAAACCGTATCCTCTATGCTGGCTTGAAGATATAAAAAAAAAAAAATAAGAGTCACCCCTAGCATATGGCGGCCGAGCTCCAGGTATTTTCCCTGAGTCAAGAGGAGAGCGATGGCGGCCCCCCGGGCTGCGAAGATCGGCCTCTGCTTCATCTGCAGCCACCGAATCAAGCGGAAATTTGGTTGAGAAGTGGCGCATCGAGACATGATGCAATGTGCAATTTTTTTTATTGTTTAATAATACAGGACATTTCCAGCAATGTGTGGGGGTGTTTGTTTTTTTGTGTGTGTGTGTGTGTGTGTTGTGTTGTGGGGGTGTTGTGTGTGTGTGTGTGTGTGTGTGTGTGTGTGGGTGTGTGTGTGGTGTGTGTGTGTAAATATATATATATATATATAATATATATAATATATATTATATATTTTATATTGTATATATATATAGCCTATATATATAAAACAAAACACACGCACGCACACACACACACACACACACACACACACACACACACACACACACACACACACCCCACACACACACAAACAAACACACACACACACACCCCACACAAAATATATATATATATATATATATATATATATATATATATATATATACATATATATTTTTTTTATTTTACAAAATATATATATTTTACACACATATATATGTGTGGGTATAAATAAGTATATATATATATATGAAATATAATACATATATATGGTATGAACATATATATATATATATATATATATATATATATATATATATATATATATTAAATATACATATATGTATACATTCATAGGGGTTTTATATCATCTATCTATCTATCTATCTATCTATCTATCTATCTATCTATCTATCTATATATATTATATATATATTATATATATATATATTTTATATAATATAAAATCACACATACATATGACAAAAGATTTTACCTTCATCCCCCCCCTCGCCTTGTTTTACTGATAAAGCGATATAAGAAAGGCCAGTGAGTTGTGTGATGCGTGTTATTAAGGACAGCAGAGAAGGAAAAGGAGAAGGAGAAGGATAGAGAGAAGAAGAAAAAGGAGGAAGAGTAAAAAGAGAACCAACATCCAAAGGTCGCGCAAAACACGCGCACACACACAATATATATATATATACAAATATACATATAATATATACATATAAAATAATATATATATATATATATATATATATATATATATATATATATAGATATATATATAGATATATATAATAGATATTTTGTGTGTGTGTGTGTGTGTGTGTGTGTGTGTGTGTGTGTGTGTGTGTGTGTAAACACACAGATATATAAATTATATATATACATATATATATATATATATATATATTATATTATAAAATATATATATATTTTATATAGGGATATATATATATATATATATATATATATATATATATATCTATAATTGTATGTATGTGTATACACACACACACACACACACACACACACACACACCACACACATATATATATATGCACGTATGAGTGTGTGGCAAAGTGGACGGACAGGATAAGCAGAAGGCCACACGAATAAAGAAAGACCTGTAAGTGTTCAGAATAACAAACGGTGACTCAGAAAGAACAAATTAGGGATAACAAATAAGCTCTCAAGAGGACAGTGTGTGTATTTTTGTTTTGTTGTGAAATGAGCGTGTTGTACACAGATAGACATGGACGTGTCAGTGTATTTATTCACAGGGGAGCATAATCATGGCGCCTCAACCATGTAAAGTTGCGGCAAGCGGGTTCTGCCATGGGGCAAGGGTTCCCGCCGTGACGAAAGCGAACCAGTGGAGAGGAGTATTCCGTTTAAACATAAAAGTCTCTAGTTCACGAAGGATGCAATGATTTTTTTTTTTGAAGGATTTCTCAATGAATCATGTCCATGTTGTTAATATCGGGGTGTAACCTCTTTTAATCAACTTATTTTTTTTTTGTAATGCTGTCACCAGTTCTCAGCCTCCCTTGTAAAAGACAAGTCCTCGGCAGTTTATGATATGTGAATACACATGTTAAGCTTCTATCTGCGATGACGAGGACACGCGCTTGTTTGAATGAAAGACTTTAAAACGCTCGTTTTTTCGAGATTATTTAAAAGTTTGTAAGATGTAAACCCCTAACAGAAACTGTGTGAAGCAAGTGGTTAATTGCAATGCAAATGACAATGCGCCGTTCGATTGCGTTTTCCTTTCATGAACGAGCAGCCATGGCATGACGCCCGCAGCTTTAGGAATCGAGAATTTGCTAAAAATCGTTCGCTAAACTCGAGCTTTACCTCAAGTCACGTAATTTCTCGAAAACTGAGAAGATGCAGACGCAACCAAGACGACCCAGCTGATGACAAACCTGAAATGGGATCATCAGAATCTGATCATGATTATTTAGCTTTTACGCCTTGCGTTAGCATAACGGAAGAGTCACGTTTGGACAACACTAATGACGAAAAATCATATAAAACATCATAAATCAAGGTTTCACATCGCATAATGACGAAAAAATCATATTAGACCTCAAATAAAGGTTTTATAAGTATGTATAGAAAATAATAATTTCAATAATTCACTCGTACGTCACGCAGCAGGCGAAGGCAAATAACACGGGAATTAGGATAAGAACTAAAATGCATTGACATCAAGAATATGAAAGACACGAGTGTTCTGAGTCACACATCCAGGTGTTCAGAGGGCAGATTTGCAGAGAGGCAAAGGAGTTGTAAGACGAGGTGTATACAAATTACCAAATGGCAGGATTAATGTTGAAATATCATATCGCGTGTGTGGCAATACAACAGGGATTTAAAAGAGACTAAAATGAATCTGTGGATTAGTCTAATGATGCAACACTGGAGCAGTCAACTGCCAAATAAAAAATACGTTTCGTTCAGCGGCATGGGAGATAAGATGCACACACACACACACACACACATGTAGGTTCTTTGCAGATTTAATATTTAAACTCATTTTACTTAACAAGTTTTAGAACATGTGGAGTTTATTTGCATTTCGAAACCTGGTCTCGAGAATGAGGGTTTACGCATTTGATGCCTTATTTACCTAAATTAAAATAATGTTTCTGTTAATGTTAAAATGCTATTATTGTTATTATTATCATTGTTACTATTATTATCATTATTTTTGTCATCATTATCATTATTACTGTTACCATTACTGTTATATCATAATAATTATCATAATTATAATCATTATTTTATTGTCATTATTATTATCTTTATTTTAGTATCATTACTATTATCAGTATTATTATTATTATTGTTATTAATACTATTGTTATTATTGTTTTTTTCATCATCATTATCAATGCTAATAGGACAATAATAGTTATTGATTTCTTCTTTATTATTAGTTATGATTATCATTATTATTATTATTATTGTTGTTGTTGTTGTGACTGTACTTTTTGTTATTGCTATTATTATTATTATTACTATTATTATTATTATTATTATTGTTATTATACTATTTTCATTGTCATCATCATTATTTTTATTTTTATCATTATTATCATTATTGTTATTTGTATTATTATTAATGTTATCTGTTATTATTATTATTATTATTATTTTTCATTGTTATTTTTACCATTATCATTATCAGTATTCTCATCATCATTATGATCATTATTGTTATTATTTTTTTTTATTATCATTATCACCACATATTATTATTCATTTTATATTATAAAATATTATCATTATTATTATTATTATTATAATTATAATAATAATAATAACATTATTATTATTGTTTTTGTTTTTGTTGTTGTTACTACTACCACTATTATCACCATTATCCTTATTATCATTTTTAAAGTTATCATCTTTATTGTTATTATTATTATTATTGGGTTTTTATCATTATCATTTTATTTATTATTATTATTATTATTATTATCATTATTTATATTCTTATCATTATTGTTATTATCAACATTATTATTATCATTATTATCACTGTCATTATATTATCATTATTATTTTTTTATCATTATTGTTGTTGTGTGCTGTTATTATAATTATTATTATTATTATTATTATTATTATTATTGATTACTATTATTATTATCATCATCATTATCATTATCACATCATTATCATTATCATTACTTTTGTCATCACTTACACATCATCATTATCATTATATTATTGCTATTATTATCATCATCACCATCATCATCATCATCACATCATCATCATCTCATCATCATCATCATCATCATTCATCATCATCATTCATCATCATCATCATCATCATCATCATCACCAACACCATCATCATTATAACCATTATCATCATCACTACATGTATTACCATCACTATCCTTATAATTACTATTATCATTATCATTATCTTATCATTACCCCCCCTTATTAGTTAAATACCAACAAAAAGATTGCAAATTTTAGCATTTCGTCCAACAGCGATGTGAAATATGAATATAATATGAACCATTAGTGTCAATGTCCTTTTTAACGACTGTTTCTGACTAGAATAAAGGAAAAAAATGGTCTAGGTCCTGCTTTCAAAATTTTCATATAAAGAGTCAAAACCTATGCGAAATATAAGAAGTTCTTAGTAATAATAATGAATGTTTGTGGATAATGATAAGAACAGTAATTGATGATAATGATGGTGATAGTGATAGAGATAATAATAATTGTAATGATGGTAATGACAATAACGATAGTAATGATGATAATGATAAGGATAATGAAAATGAAGGTAATTATAATAATAATTATAATAATGATGATAATATTAGTGATGACAATAATAATAATAATAATAATAATAATAATAATAATAATAATAATAATAATAATAATAATTAATAATAATCAACAATAACAAGAAGAACGATAATAATAATGATGAAAATAATAATAGTAATGATAGTAATAACAATGACAATGACAATAATGACAATAGCAAATAATGATAATAATAACAATAGTGATAATAACAAATAATGATAATAATAACTATCATCATAATTTTGATAGGGTCATCATCCCATTATCATTAATATGCAAATAATGACAAATTATTATGTCCAATATTATCATTATCACGAGTGTTGCCATCACAGGCCCTCGACATTTTTCAAGACGTGAATTCCATGATAATGCGTATTTCTGATTTACATTGATTGTAATGATTTGATACCTTTGGATAAAATAAAATCATAGCCTACATTTTCATATATAAGATGAACACAAAAAAAAAAATAACAATTATTATTCATATTTTCATCAGAAAATGATAATCCGATGCCATAGCCAAGATAACTTTAAGGTCACTTTTACGCTCTCATTTTTTTACATTTCTGATACATCTGATGTTTTGTGGCATTAAGTAATAGAAATTTGATATCCTAATTTTCTCCGAGCGTTTGATTAAATCTCAGGGAAGATTACTCTCCAAGTCAAAATAAAAAATGATAGAAATCTGGATCCACTTCAGACGCTTCCTTGCGCCAATGGCGTAAGGTGCACGTCAAGCACATACATGAAGTCTTTTAAAATATGTACATAGCCTGTGTATTTGAAATTTGGGAGATATTTGTGAAATATATTGCTCAGGTAAACGGTGGAAAATAGGATATTATATTCATTATGTGGCTGTGTAGGGGCAATCATAGTTTATTTTATGGACTTGCAATTTAAGTTACATAAAATTTAAAGGCTAAGCATAGCCGAATAAGCCCTCAGCCAACAAGAATTTAACGCGAAGAAAAGCATCATTATCCTTTATGATAAACGATATCAAAAAAAAGTTATTCCTGGCATTTACCGGGAAATTATAATCCATCACCTATTTCCCTTAATTAAAAGCATTGTTGGAACCGTTGTTTGTTTTGGTCCCGGCGGCGCCATGAAGCTGGACGACGCCGCGTGCTTTTCCACCTCCGGTTCTCACAAAAGAAAGTGCGAGTTCGAGGCGGATGACAGACGAGCGGTAAGGACTCGAGGCAGAGCACTTGTCCTCGACCAGCTTTGGTGAGGGGGAGGCGTATTTCGAGAGTTTTCGAGGGTGCGAGGCTGGGCTCCCGTCCCGCGACATGTCGGCCGCAAATGTGCGATCGACACAAAGGGCTCGCTTGCAAAGCCCTGCTGGGCCTCGAGGGGGACGGCGCCCCGGGACGCTCTTTCGGTAGGGAAGTGCTCGGCAGCAGTGATTTCACCGAAGTGGAAGCAGGAAAGGCGGAATTATGAGACCCGAAAGGCCCCGGCCCGAGCCCACGACACGCGGTGACAACGGCATGACCTTGTGGCCTTTCGGGCGCGAGGGCAGCGTGTGGCGGGGCGCCCTGGGGCTGCGCCCTGGGGCTGCGCCCTGGGGCTGGCAGAGGGCCGCGGAGGCGCCCGGTTTCCTGTCGGGGAGGGCAGTCGGCACCGGAGCATAGTCTGCGCTGCCATAGGGTAGAGAGGTGTATGGGAGTTATAAGACAGATGAGAAAGAATAGGAAAAGACATCTCTTGGTGGAGAAACGTGTTAGCAAGTGGTGTGTCTTTTTTTGCTAGTAGGGAAGATTTAATGGTCAATGTAACAAAGAACGACTCGCAGAGATATGGGGAAAATCGGCACTGCCATCGTGTAGAGCATATAAAATAGAGTAACAAATAAGACTGGTACAGCTGTATCGGCCCCATATTATCGCGAAATGATGAAAATATCTGCTGCATATCACTGCTCAGAGACCGTCAACAACACCTTAATGCAGCCAGAGTTCATAATGTCGTGATTTCTTTAAGTAGGAATGAAGTGCTAATATAGGGGGGTACAGGGGGTCTTGCCCCCCTTGTCTAGGGAATAAATAAAAGGTAGGAAAGGTTAGGTTTGAATTTTGGGTCCGCATGATAACTTTGCTTTGGGACTTTGTGTCAGGAGGGTGCATCGCTCACGGTATCAAATACCGTATTTACGGAAGGTGCTGTTTGTTTCACACAGCCATACAGTACGAGGTAGACTTTGCCTGTAATGATAGAATGGCAGAAGATAAAACAGTTAATGATACTGAGAGGGACGCAAGATAGCCTGGCTTTGAAACTGTGTCTGTAGGCTGCATCGCTCTCATTATCAAATACGTATAAGGCAATTCCATCCATGGATTTTCATCCACTGGTTGACAATAAGAAAATAGTGCAATATGTAATTTGTTGGTGTAAATTAACAGCAAAATGTAATGAAATTATCATAAAGATGGGAAGAACTACACTGATACATGGAATAATGTGTCAGAAATTAAGAAAAATTGGAGCGACTATATTTACGGTAACGCACGACTGACAGGCAGAAGTGCCCGATGCGGAGTCTGTCTGATGCACTTTCTTACTGTGATTTTTTTTTCTCTCCCTGGGTGGGGGTTGGAGGGGAGGTAGCAGCTGATTACAGCAGAAATTGAGAATTCACACTGCATGCACAATTAGAACTGGAAAAATAGTCAATAGACATTGCATTACAATGCTGTAAATGTACCCACAACCACAGAGTAAATCCATGGTGATCAATTGGGGGTCTGGGGGCAGAGCACTGAGAAGGAAATATAGTGAGTTTAGGGGCTAAGGTCCCATTTTAGGAGGGTTTTGGTTCATACACAATGTTTGTGGGAGTGGCTGAAACAACAGGGACTTAGTAAAAAGCTAGGCCACCATTACTTTCACTTATATTATTTGTGATGAAAAATGACGACAGATTTTGCATATTACACAATGAATAATAAACTAGAAATGGTAAATGCAAGATTGGATGGCTGATAAATATTGTCTGCAGTTACCCTGCTCTGAGTTTTGTGTTCTAAACAGTTGTTTGCTCGTTTGACACTAAGCGGAGTAATATAAAAGCTACAGTTTATCATAATTAGGGTTAGAGCTAAGAAAATTGTGTATGCTGCAGCCAAGTGCTCACAGTGAGGGAATTGTGTCTTCTTTGTGCTTCTAATTTTTCGTGTGGCTGACTGTGCATTATCCCTGGCCTATGGCTCAGTGTAGTGTGGGAGGAAAAATATTGGAATTGGGTTAAATGATAGAAATTAAAGGTGCTTCTAGAAATTAAAGTTGAGGTGAAAAGTAGGGTGCTGAAAAATTGGATGGTAATTAGTTGACTGAAGGAAATTAAGGTTCGTTACTGGCTTCTTGCTGATTGTGGATATGTAAGGTACTTCTATGTTTCTTGACATCATTAAAGGGAAATTGCATTATTTTAAAAGTAATATGCGATTCGGTGATCGTGACATGTAAGTTGCTACAATAGTATATTGGTTTCTTTGATGAACCTTTGTGTAATTGCTATCTTGTATGTGCTTGCAGTTCAAGGTAAGAGCACAGTGGAGTTGGAAAGTCATATAATTGTTATCAAGGGTTGATATACTTAACCCATTGCCGGACGGGTGGCATGTACATACATGCCATGGCATGGCGGGACCATCTGCCGGGGGCACGTGCGCACATGCCATGAGTTTTTATTTGTTACAATCACGCAAAGATTATTTTTTTGCCAGTAGAAAGTGTGATTAGTCGTTCTACACTTTCCATTTTACTATGCAACAACAAAAAAATGCAAACAAACCGCAATTTCACCTCCATGAATGCCACACACTGCTTATTTTGATTCGGACTCTAGACCAATATGAATCACTATTGAGTCTATATAACACAAACAAATACCCTTCAGTCTCCGATTTATCATGAAGTTTTTCAAGTAAGACTGTAAAAAATATGAAAATTGAAAATACAACCTCTTCGTATATTACGAAGAAACGAATGGGATGCTGTATTTGGGATGACGTGGTCCGCGCCATGCTCGGGCGACGATATAAGCCCCGGCAGCGAGCCCAGGCCTATGATGCTACCGTGCAATTATGGGTTAAGGGGGGCCGTCACTGTCAAATCTGGTACCCTCAATAATATATATATTTTTTTTTTCACGTTATCATAGAGATGTTTCATACCTGGGTTTGGTTTTCATTTTACAATAGAAACTGAAATAAAAGATAGATTCGTATTTTTCCTATCTGGTGGCACCAAATAGTCGGGCTACTCCTCATAAGGAACAATAAGAAGTTGATGAAAAATCAGTGATATCCATCATTTATTATCATCGAGAATTGTAATTTTTTGTTAATTATTTCCTTAGTTTTCAATATTTGATTTTTATTTCAAGAACAAAAAATCTGTTTCAATATTATTCAAAATATATATAAAAAATAAATTCTCCTCTGTATCAAAAATAGTATACTTTCTACTCTACTAAATGCAACATGAATGACACAATCATGCAAGTATTTACCACAGTTAAAAGAAGAAGAACGAAAGAAGTAAAAGAAAAAATACGGATTGAGATACATTAACTATTTTACATCGAAGTGACTGACATAGTACCACTCACTCTGCGACAGGAATCACATCGCCACACTTTGTCGAGATCTTGTAATATGCTTAGAGTTGCCATGAATACAGTGTGGATTTTAACACAACATTTCAAATATTATATCAGTAGATGTGCCTACCCACACAAACACGTTATTGAGTTTGCCAAATCGCTCGTATTTTAAAATTTTCCAAGATAATATATGACAAAAAATTAGGGTGGTGGTCCCCTTAAAGACATCACGTATTAGAAAAGTAACATTTGTTGGATTCATTGATGAAATGATTCTCTGTTAAGGTACTTTCATTTTTGATATTTTTCCTGAAGTACAAGTAATATAGTAATTTAATGCTCTAAAGTACCTGAAAGAGACATTGAGTAATCATAGTATCATCCTGTATTATGGCAGGTTCAGTATAACTTATTAGTCGTATTATATGAGACAAAGTCAACAGTAGATTACCAAGGCTCGGTAGTCACATAGATAATCTTTTATTATAAAGGATATCCCCCCAATCCTTGCCCTGTGGGGAGGGGGTGGGGGGGGGCTAGGAGGCGGAGACTGGGACCCAATGATGGGAACTCCCCAACCTTGGACTCAGCCCTCGACTCAACTAATTATTGCATGGTCTTTATTTCCTTCCCACTTTTCGTTTCTGTCCCTTCACCAAACCTTCTCTATTCTCACCTCCTAAGGTTGTGAGAAGCCGTGCTGAACGGATGAAAGGCTGGACTTTGTGGCCATTCCCTGACGGCCTAGGGACCCATGGCAGAGGGGGGGGCGGTATTCCCCTGATTTAGTTTATCTAGCCCTTACCCCTCAAGGGGACCCTGAGGGTGGGACTGTTTTTATCCCCACATAAATCCAGGCTTACCATGGCCATAATGAAAACTTAACCCCACTCTAGGGGCAATGAGGCTTGCCCCTTTATCACATGCCCCAACGATGTAAACCACCAGATTCCCTGACCCCCCAGCTTCTCCTTTGACACGCTCCGAACACTGCAATAACTACCCCTTCATCAATACCTACTAGATACATAGCCACATCAACCCTCCTCACTTCAACACATCTACCCCACAACCTCCAACATCAACCCTCATCTCCCTTATTATACATTACAGCCTTATTGCCCACCTCCCCATAACTACTCCTTAACAACTACTCCATCTTCGTCAGCCCCCGCCCTTTCGACTAACCCCTATCTCAGAACAACAATTTTGAATACCCTCTTCAGCACATCCAAATGGGACGTTTTTTCGTGATCCCTCCCACAGCTCCTACTCTGACAACACCCTTCTCTTCAACATGTCTCCAAAAACAAGTAGGTAAAGTCTCTTTCCGTAGCCGACCCGACCGCTCCCGTCCTTGTCCACAGTCAACTCCGAAACCAGCTATAGCATTAACAACTAACAGACCTATATGGTAACCCCATCCTTTTGCGACCCCATCCAACCCTCATACTTGCACCGGAACAGTTTCAATCTCCCAGCAAATTTGCCCAATCTATGCCAAAGATTGGTCAGATTGTGAGAAGATCTACTTGCCTGTCTCACAGACTATGATGCACATCAGTACAATTGCTACTCCATTCCCCCTAGAGGTCATCGAAAAGAAACCCACTAACATAGCCAAAATTACCTTCCAGTTTGCATGACTTGCCTTTACCTCTACATGGGGAGAAATCCTCCCTGTTCGTACATACCAAACCCCGCTCCACTCAGTGCCAAAATTGTGGCGTCTAGGACACCCATCACACATTGCCGGTCCCAGCCCAGATGGCCCACTATGTGTGGGCCCACCCTGCCATACCCCGAATCTCTAACTGCCTGCACATCACCCACATGTGCCAACTGTGGCGGCCCCATAAGTATTTTAATAGGGGTGTCCCACCTATAAATTTGAGTACTAGGTATCAACTCTCAGATTCAACTTTGGACTCACACTACGGCGAAGCCAGACAGGAGAAGCACGTCTACGGGTTTCCCCTACTGTCTCCTTACTCCAGTAATACTGACTCATTCTACCAATTCTCCTAAACCCACCCCCTCCGACATCTAACCCACCTCTTCTACGTCCTACCTTCCCCGCGTCCAAACTCTTTTGCATCCTAAATCCAGACACTCAATCTCTACTACCGATACGTCAATCACCACTACAATCCCAACAAACACCTCCATCTCCCTCCTCGCACTACCGTAACATAAAGAACAAACGTTCCACCCCCTCTTCCCCTACCACACAATCACCTCCACCTTCTTTGCTCCTATGCTTGATACACCAGTCCTCTCTTCCCCTCCCCCCCTCACAAGAAATCCTTTATCCCCAAAACTCCCCAACCAACTCAAAGAAAGAAACCTTGAAATATTCAAGATTACCTATGAAAACTGACACTCAACCTCCAAATCTTACAACTCCTACTCCTTTCACACTCCAAGTAACTGCTGATATCGCATCCTCCTCCTAACGATATCCCCACTACACCCTATCTCCTACCCCTCCCAACACAGCCATACCCCCCCGACCCCAACCCCGCCACATTACCCTCCCACCATCCCCTCTATCCCTTCCACGAGGCCTCCTTACCACGTGAATCCCTTATGTAACTCATAACTCTCATAAAGTCAATACACACCATCCGACACTCCATCCCCAATTCTACTGCCGTGCCCAACGTTTTTGAAACACTCGTACCTCTGCTTTCCCCCACCTATCCCCCTTCACCGACTCCCACCCTATCAGACATCCTTACAGAATCCCACATTTTTGCTTCACACCTAATTCTCTTCCATCAAAGCATACATATTCTTCACTAATCTAACTCTTAACATACACCCGGACCCTAACCCTTTCACTCACCACTCCTTTGCCCATCTTAGACAACTATCACTAACTCCACCACCCTTAAAAAGAACCTTAACTATAGTGCTACATGACCTTAGATGTCTAGCACATTTATCTTGCTTTTAACCTTACATTATAAAGATATCTTCTTTATTTGTATTTTTTACCAGCTCTCAGGATTCCTGGGGTATGGGTTTTAGAATACCTTTTGCACTGACCATGATGATTTGGTGTGGATTGGATTCCTCTCCCATCTAGTACACAGATTTTCGGAATTGTGCCGTGTGAGCCCCAAACCTCCACTTTCATGGCCTCATAGGCTGGAAGGCAGAAGGTCCCAGGGAAAGTGGCGAGTAAAATATGTCAAGGATGTAATTAAAATATGTTAATAATGATTACACAGAATAAATCCTATATTGTCCTTAATGCAGGGGATTGTTCCCTCTGCATTCGGCCCTTCTGGCCTGCTGGCCACCCAGCCCCTGTCCGTGGAGACTAAAGAATCCCTCAAAGTATTCATGGCAGGTAGATCAGTACCAGACATGTGGGAGTAACTCAAAAGCTCAGTCCTGTCCATGCTCTATTTCTGTACGATATGTGATAGAATCCTTTGTTGTCCACGGTGTGGGTTTGGGGCAGCAGCCACTATGGGGAAGTTTCATTTGACTCCTTTATTGACGCAATTCTCCTGTATAGTAGTTGTCATTTACCTATAATTTCACTGGTACCATTTAAAACCAATCCCTGCTAGGGGGCCCAAGGGTTTTCTGGGTAATGAGGGGTTCCGCAGCAAAATTTCTTTATTTTTGGGCAGTAGAGAGTAAAGGGGAACCCACCTATGCCAATATTGTCATGATCGGTCATGCGAAGGTATTCTGAATAAATATTGATTCATAGCGTATAGTTTTACATAATGACTCCACTAAGGGAAATTTAAGGACACTCATAAGAAGAAGCATAAACTACACTCGCTGACATGAAGTAATTTTGAGCATGAATAGGAAAACACACAAGGAATGAAGAAAATAGAAAGTGATAGGTGCCATTTTGAGGCTAGCCGTACTTCCCTAGTGACGAATAACTTACCACTTGGTAACCCTCCGTAAACTGTCTTTGTTGCTTGTAGGTCATAAAGTTATGACCAGTCACTGTCACTCTTAAAGACACTGTTATCACAATGTATATATTTCAAACACGGACAATATGGCAATTAGATGGGGATTTAGAGGCAATGCCAGCTCTTAGGTTAGGGAGGTATTTAGTTCATATGGCAATGTTTGTGGAATCCCAAGGGTGATAAGGACTTAGCCTCAGAGTTATACTTTGTATCATTAACCCCATGCACTGGTAATTGGGCTGGCATGGTGAGGTGTGTAGAAGCAAATTAACCAAAAAAGTCATTTGTTTTAAACTCATGCTCCTCCTCCTCCTCCTCCTCCTCCTCCTCCTCCTCCTCCTCCTCCTCCTCCCCCTCCTCCTCCTCCTCCCCTCCTCCTCCTCCTCCTTCCTCCTCCTCCCCCTCTTTCCCCCTCCCCTCCTCCTCCTCCTCCTCCTCCTCCTCCTCCCCTCCTCCTCCTCCTCCTCCTCCTCCTCCTCCTCCTCCCCTCTCTCTCCTCCTCTCTCTCTCTCTCTCTCGCTCTCCCTCCCCCCTCTCTCCTCCTCCTCCCTTCTTCCTCCTCACTTCTCCCCCTTTCCTCCTCCTCCCTCATCCCTCCTCTTCATCTTCATCCTTATCTTCATCTTCCTCTTCATCTTCATCTTCATCTTCTTAGCCACAGGTCCATAGATATTTAGAATAGTGAATGCTTGACTGCATCCATTTTCTGTCACAAGAAAAAAAGTATATTGTTCAATAGTTGTCAAATGCTAACATACTTTTCATATATGACATTTTGGCAAATGACTTTAGCAGCATTTAGAATACATTTGGATTGGCAGGTTGAAATGTACCACTTGCTTGGTTGTGATTTGTAAAATAGATTGTCTTTATTTGTTGTATGCTACAGATAATGAAAGGATGAAAAGGACTAAGAATTAGTTGATTAAGTTATTCTATTTACTATTTACTTGTTGATGTTGTTCATTATAAACATTATCCAGATATTTCTCAAATATCTTATTGTCTGTTATATTAATTTTTCAAAACTGCCATTATTGTTCACAGCAAATTGCCACAGCCAACTCCAGTGAATGGGCTTTAAGAGGATAAAGTATACAGAATCAGTAATTGTCATTTTTCAATAAAATTTAATATATTTTGCAGTTTGGTTATGACTGAAAGTGTGAACACTTGGCACGATGCAAATAGCACATTAATCAAAGTCTGCGAGTAGGCATTATATTGTGACTCAGTTCTGGATCTGGCAATTTGAAAAGCACAATGCCCACTATTTTCTATACAGCTGGCTAAATGATCTGATTAAGGATCCCTTTCAACCCAAACTCTTAAAAGAAACACCTGCAGTGCATTTGACAATAGGATCATTTCCTTGTAATTTTACAGCTAGTGTTTTAAGCAGATCCACTGTCAAGTCTCTTTGATCTGTGATGGGAGTCTTACAAATTTCTCTTGCCAAGTTTTTGTTTGTGTTTGCCATATTACCAAAGACATGGAGGGCAGTGGCAGATTTATTGGTGTTGTACCATTAGTGGAGGCATAGGTGTTTAGTAAACATTTACAAGAATATGTGATAGATTTTTTCCTGGTTATCCAGAATAGGATAGAGAACATTTAATGTAATGTCATTGTCACAAGGGATGTGATAGCTAGTGATATTATTAGAAATGAGGTGGTTGATACTATTGCATTAGAAATTATAATCTGCACCAAGGTAAACCCAGTCACTTATCAAAGTATATTGATCTAGGCATCAAGTGATGTAAAGACCTCTGTACCTTGTGCTTGAGCAGTGGTCAGCAGATCAAAACAGACTCTGGTAAGATGTAGACCTCTTGGGTAATTCAGTACCACTACAACCTCTTGTCTGGAAGAAAGTATGATGCATTTGATTGTCTTTGCAGGGGCACCACACCATTGCTTGACGCACTCAAATTCTAGACAGTTCTTAATAATTCCTTTGTGGTTCAATTTTCAGCAGATAACATTTGTTACAGTGGGTCTATATACACATTGTAATGTTTAGTACTTTACAAAATTTACACTTATTCACTGTGTGTTATTGTAGGTAGTTGTATTCTGATAAGTAGTTTATATTCCGAGGCTATAACTAGGCTATACATTTTTTTCAGAATCATTAATGCATTTCCATTTTTATGTTTTGTGATATATATACAAAAGGAACTGTAATTATACTTCACGATTTTAGTATACAATTTTCATGAACTGAAACATCATTATTGTTAATCAGTAAAATATGTGAATTCTGGTGGGAAGTTCTGGTGAATGGATCTTCTCATAATTTTGAATTTGAACTGTGTGAACTTGTATTCTATTACTTGCTCTGTGATATTATTCTCACAAGTGTTCATGTAAATAGAAAAAAAAGAATGCTTACAATAAGATAGAGGGAAAAATAAGAGGAGTTAATGTAAATCAAAACAAAACATGGAATGCAGGTACCCATGGCCAGTAGATGGCAGGTGTTGATAGACAATAGTATTCTGGACCTTTTGTACACTTTATTTGTTGTTGTTGTTATTGTAGAAGAAAAATAGATGAGAGAATTAGTGTTTATAGAATTCATGTTTTTTCAGAAACGACCTCTGATGCAGCCAAGGGTAGTAGTTGATGTTGATGTTCTACAAGCGCGTGTGCAACAAAACCCCGAATTGGCTCCCAGGTTTGTGTGACAAAATCTGGAATAATTTTACCTTTAAAGTATTTATTAAGGACTCCTTAGGTATTATTAAGTTAATTTCCATTTTATTTGCTGTTAAGTTATGGCCCACAGAGTTAATTATTGTCTTCCAGTTCTGATAGTTTGTGTATTTCTAAGTTTTGTCTTTAGAAACATTATTTTTGCAGAGTGTAGTATAATACATGTATAGATGTTTACTTGATGTAATTCTCACTTTTTTATGGTTTGAGGTCTATATCTTTCTTGAATAGCATAATTTTTTCATTATAGTTTTACTTATAGATCTATTTTAATATTTGCAGTTTGACTTCTCGTAATCATCTAAATATTTTCTCCTCAGATGTTAGGTCGTAGAGGAAATCATGCTGTTATGTACCCTATTAATTGTGACCCGATTGATGGGGGTCACCCCAAACCCCCATGCAATGCAGGTGAACCGCACTGTCTGTGCTCGCTGTCTGCAGGGAGAACCGGTGAGTAGCAGTTTGCTTTTCCTTTTCCGTTTCCTTTTTTTTTCATATTTGTGGAAAGTTTTTCATTGAAAAGACATCAAGGCATAAATTATGATCTGGTATTTTGTTGTTGCTGTTCATTATTGTGGTTGTGTTTTGTTTACTTTTTTTTTTCTCTCACATGATCACGTCTGCATTTTACATTGAGTGTGTGTCTCCTGCTGATGGCATTTTGATAATTGGGTGTCTGTTATCACAGAGCATCGATTTGAAATTAATTGGATTTGAAGTATTGCATAACCCTTTTTGTTCCTAATTTAGGGGAATTGAGTAGAGGGGCTTTCCCTGCTGTTGTAGGCCAGTTGCTTTTTAATGTTTTGGTCTGATTTGTCTTTGCTTTGTGATTAATAATGCTTTGATATGTTATTGATGAATCTTCATCATGTTCAATTTTTTGTCACTGTCATTAGGGGTGAAATGAAATGATTGAGGTTACACTGTTTGCAAGTGGAGTTTTAAGAAACCTTCAGAGCTTTTAATATATGTTTCCCTTTTTTTTTGTTTTATTCATTGTTATTTTTTTACATTTGTTTGTATCCCCAAGATTAGGCATAGCTGTAAACTCCAGAAAAATGCTTTTCCATACTTACTCTGATAATAGTTTATCTTGCGATGATTGAACAATAATCTTGTTTTCCTCTGTTCTTTCAGGGTCACTTCCGTGCACATCCTGGAGAAGTAATCCAGATCTCGGAACGGCTTTTTTCACAAGTACCTGCCCCCCTCCTCCCCCCCTTAAGTTAAGATGCTGGCTTGTGCTCAGAGCAGTCAGCTTTCAACCTGAGTCACGGCCGATCATATGTCGAGTCAAGCTGGTAATAGGTCTTTAAATTAAAAAAGAATATAATTAGAGAGAATTCAATAAATAAGAACTAAGAACAAATTACAACTATGATAAAGGAGTTGGAAGATGAAAGGAAAGGAAAGGAAGAGGGACTTGGGTAACGTTGTGCAATACCGGTGAATTGCTCGAGTTTTTGACGAACCCTCACTTCTTGAACTCTTGCTTGTGAATGCACGGCAAATGAGAAACAAAATAATTGGGAAGTTGAACTGAGACGGGCAATCAAGAGCGAGATTAATCACACAAACGGGTCTTGTGATGAAAACATTTTTTTCTCCTCGTGATCTCTTTGTATTTTAACATGTTTACGGTTTATGCTCTTTTTGACTATAATAGGAGAGCTTTGAAGGTTGCATAATCGTTTAGTGTTTTAAACATTTATGTTTTTTTGTTCATGCACAACTTTACCTGTTTCCACCACGAATCAAATTTACTGGTCTCTGAACAGGTTATTACCGTCAAGTAATTATTGTACAAGTATCCATATATAAACACATTTTCCCCCTTTTTTTCTCGCCCCTTTTTTTCATTACAATAGTATTCCTTAAGTTATTTCACAATGGCTGCTATAGATTTAGGTTTACAGAAGTTTTAATTCTAGGTTTTGAATAGCTTACGTGTAATTGGTGGTGCGGAGCGTACGAGTGGCTAAACTGTTTGAAAGTATGAGTTATTGTGAATTCAGTCTTATATTTTTGGTTTAGTTAGTATTTACAATTTACATTTATATTTAATAGTACCACTTTTGACTACTATTAGGGATGTCTGAAAAAAATATATAATACAAAAAAAGTAATTTAACCAAAAGGGAATTTGTTAGATTAGGTATTATGTGTCATTATCTATCAAATAAGCATTCTTTGCTGTCTCCATATGGTATATAACTATATATATCTGATTTGGCCTGGTTTACATAATTCAGTAATTTATTTTACATGTACGATCTGAAAAGGGAGAGGGCTGGCTTGTGCTGTATAAAATTCAAGAGTAAAAGTCTGAAAGTCGAAAAGTCTGAATTGTAGAATTAAGTGCTAGTATGAATAGGACTTTAGGAAGTCTATTTGGTTTTGATTGGTGGTGAGGCATTATTAGAGACCTTTCATTTTTCTCATATTATGCCAGGTGGCAATGTACATATAAGAATAAAGCTTTATTATCGAAGTTATGAAGGTTGAAGTATGACAGTGAATTTAAAAGATGTGAATATGGTGACCAAGCTCTAGCCCAAACCCCTTCAGATCGGTAGGCTAAGTTGCTGTGTTTAGTTAATGGAACTATTGCTGCATGTGCCCAGTCAGCCTCCAAAGGTACAAAATCTACATGCCATTTTGTAAACCCTTAATGGATCACAATCACGTTTCACAAATAAATAGTCCAGCAACATCAACTTTTTGTGTATCCTTTCCTGTTGTTTGAGAATG
Source organism: Penaeus monodon (assembly GCF_015228065.2). NCBI lineage: Eukaryota > Metazoa > Arthropoda > Malacostraca > Decapoda > Penaeidae > Penaeus > Penaeus monodon. The sequence goes on from NC_051393.1 coordinate 831,766, forward strand.
AATTATCGATGTGGTTATTGTAATTATTAGATGCACTGTCCTTGGGCATCATCCTCATCCTCATGATTGTTGTCATCATCGTCATTCTTTGTTAATTTCATTGTTTTTGTTTTTGTTATTTTGTTGTTATCATCATTATTATTATTATTATTATTTATTATTATTTTTTTTTTATTAAAAATAATAATATTATTATTATTTTATTACTATTACTATTACTTTTATTTATTATTACTATTGTTGTTTTTGTGGTTTCATGTGTATGGCACAAAACATGCACTTCAGATGTGTACTAATTTCTTATTTTGATTTATTCACACATATGACGAAATGGAGACCCCACTTATGAAAACCTGAAATAGTATGAAATTTGCGGGATAGCTACAGTTGGTTTTGAAATAAGAAGTACAAGGAAGGAAGTCACAGGTTGGAGGTTAAATTGGTGTGAAGAATCAGTGTTCTGGAATGCTGGTGTGATGTTTTCTCACATTTTAGACTTGACAGTAGGTGCAACAATACAAGACCAACAGCTTTGGTGGTGATGTCAAGGAGTGGTGGAAACAGAACTATTAGTTTCAGAGGCGATTTCTAGACTTTGATGAATGTACAAAGCTTTGAATAGTAAAAGATACAGTTCATCTTAACTAAATTTGTTAGAAATATCAGTATGACACAGAAGAGCAAGTGCCACCACTAATGAGATCAGGGATAGAAAGAGCAATAAAAGAAATAAGAAATGGAAAAGCACCAGAAGAGGTTGAAATTCTAATAGATTTAGAACAAGTAGGAGGGTTGCCATCTGTTCAAAGAGTGAAGTAATTAAACAAGGTAAATGAAAGGGAAAGTGTAATTGAGAAGTGGAAGAATGCCATTGATGTTTAAAAAGGGAGACAAGAAAGGTCCAGCCAGCTACAGACTGACAGACTATATCTGTGCAAATTGTTTATGAAAATAGTAAAATATAAAATATCAAGCACATTAGCTGAAGGACAACCTCCAGAGCAAGCAGCATGCAGGACAGGTTATTCAACAATACACACATTATCACTGTTATTAGAATTTTTTTTTACCGAATACCACTGCATGGCACTTGGAGACCATGACGTGTTTGATCCCATCAAGCATGAAGTAGTATTCAGTCCTTAAAATCTCAAGGCATACAAAACAGATATGGCAGTAATATCAAGGAAGCGTGCAGAGAAGTTAGTGTGTGAATACAAGTGAGTCATTTGAGTATGAAATATAAGTTTTAGATAGGGAGATACTCATTTTTTTCCATTTATGGCTTCTTGAATAAATCTTTAGAAGAGCTAAATGGAACCATGGAATGATAACTTAAAAATTTGTAGAGGACACAGTCATCTTAGCCAATAAAGGGAAAAACTTGGAGATGCTAATATCTTTTGAATGAGGAGGGCAAGAAGGATAGTATGAAAATAAACAAAGAGTAGGATAGACGTGAATTTGAATAAGTATTGATTATTGGGGGATGGAGTGGGGAATACAAATGACTTGGAAAGTTAACTATCAGAGAACAGGATGGAAACTAACAAATTTGTGAATTACATATAGGTGAAAAGTACAGAAATTTTATGAAGTAACTATTTGCCTGAAAAGATAAATAATGAATTCCATCATTCTGCCATCATTCTGGATCAAAATGCTGTTGACAAGGAAAAGCTAGCAGTGGTTCAAGAAGTATGGAACGATCAGTGACTAGAGTTTCAAGACGAGATATGATTAGAAACCAAGTTGTAAAAGACCAGAACTGATGATATCAATAAACTGAAAAGCTGATGGGAAACTAGACAGGTATTTAGCCAAATAAAGAACTAAGTGGTAAACCTTCTGCCAAGATGGAAAAAGGTCAAGGGGAAAGGCATAAAATGATGGCAAGAAGTTAATTGACAAAGATGAATGTGTTCAGAACAGAAACAACTGGAAGGGTTTGTAGAGGCCACCTACCTCTTAAATTGAAATTAGTGGAAACTGGTCAGTCTAGAAATATTATTAATTTGTATTTTTTTTTCAGAAGAAGGTCACATGAAGAGAGAGTCAATCTTGAGAAACTGAAAATTCCAGCAGGAGCAACAAATTTAATTATAAAACAGTCTGGTGAAATCACTAATCCTTTTTGAAAAAAAAAATTGTTTGTAACATGGGTAAAATATATCGTTTTGTATATCAGATTTGGAATAATAGGCCCTAGTTAAAGTTGTTAAGACATGATAACGTGAACCATGTTCATTGCAATAAATGTAGAAAAGGTACGGATGAAAATGAATATCTTCACAGTGCAAGATATGTATTTGACTGGTTTTGATTATATCTTCATCATCCTCATCATTGCTTTTCTACAGTGGTAAACATTCTGGGACTGTCAGTATCCAGTACTCGGAGTGCAAGTATTGCTTCTTCTCTATTAGGAAGCATTTTCCTCGTGAAATCAGAAAATTTAAACACTTTTTATCTGATAAGTAAAGGAAAATTTATAGATTGATTGATTCAGTGAAATAGATTAATACTGAAATAGATAATTAAACTCCTGTATGATTTTGCTGAGTGTTAGGCTACTAAAAAATGTTTATTGGTTTTCTTAATTGAGAATCATTCTGTTTGTATGTAGTGATAAGGAATATCTGAATTGAGTATTTAATCAGTTACTATTTACTTAATATATTTTAAATTATATATTCCTTATGAAAATCCATGAAAAACAATAGGAAGCTCTAAGTTCAAACTGGCTACTAATGTGCCCCCAGATGTACTGTTCTTTGTGTGTAATAATATCTTTTGCAGTGTTGACATGGCAACACTCCAGTTTTGAACTACTTTGCCAGGGAGTTAAATCTGGTAAGTATGGGGGTAAAAGCAGTAATTATGTAGGTCTGTAGATAGGTATGTCATGGAGTACCCAATTACCATGTTGCAATTCAAGTTGTATATTCTGCAGATTATCTTCCCTCAGGTTCTTCAGAATGTTACAGCAGACAAGGTATTAAACAGTCCAACCAAATTTAAATCAGGGAAGGTTCTTGTGAATGAAAGGTTGTTAGAGTGAGAGCTCCATGGCATATTTTATCAAAACCAAACCATATAGATCTCATCCTCCTCCCACATTCTGCCTCCAAAGACCATACTAGTACCTATCAGAGTTACTTCCTGGTATAACATCTTATTTTTACTATTCATACTTCTTGATACAAAAGAGGTACATGTAAATGTAAATTTGCTGAAGAGATGATTTTATTTCCATATTCATAGGCAATATGCCCAAAATGTTTACATCTTATTATCTTGGAAATATGTGATTGTCTCATATTTTATGATAATTTTACACTGTGTGACCTGTGGTGCATAGGTCACATAGTGGATATTAAGAAAATTGCCAAGCACTCCTAGTACCAACAAGCAATCATCCTTTGTAAAAGAATATATATATATATATTTTTTGTATTGCATACCATACATGCCTCCAAGTCCTTCAAACTATAGTTCTTCAGGGGGATGAAATAAGTGTAGATGATAAGTCATATGGCATTTATTCTTTAATGATGTAACATATTTACATACATTTACAAAAAGATGGATCTGTCCAGCAGAATTAGTTGGTTTTTGTAAGATCACTGAAGAGAAGCAGGTAACATCTCTAACTGTAAATTTTACAGGCATTACAAGGGAGGGGAAAAGAGATCGTAACTAGGCTATCATTGCAGCCAGTAGTTAGCTAATAATATGTGCAACATAGCAATGACCAATGAGTGATATAATATGAACTGAATGGAATTAATTTGATGAAAATGCACAATACAGTGTCAAATATATGATTGCAGATGCTAACTATAATTATTTAATTAATACTAACAGGTTTCTAAAGACAGTTGTTTATAAAAGTACTACAGAAATATAAATCACAACAGTATTAAAACTAGAACAATTGAAAAACCTTATTTTCTTGTTATCTGTATAAGTTTATACTAACAAAAGAATAAATAACATGTTTGTTCATCTGTAAACACTACACAACAGGCATATCCTAAACTTATTACAAAGAGAAGTAGTTCCAGACCAGATTACATGTGAACATAGCAATGTAAGTCTTGCTGCAAATGTTGACTGTAGGTCTGTTCATTTCTACATACTGGTATCACAGTGATCTGCCATGCACGGCATAGCAGTACCCTTATATCATGTTTGAGTGTATCCAAGGCAAGAATTCTGTAAGTCTTGTGTAGACGCCGGGATGCCCCGGTTTCGGCGCAACGAATGGCAAAGGAAACGATGCCAATCTGAATCCAGTTCCCGTTGATGTAGAGCTGCAGAGGGCCACCGCTGTCACCCTGTTAAACAATAAGAGTTTTTTTTCATAATTTTCATACTTCATAATCACTGTAAACACCAAAGATTGTGATACATTCAGTTTCTGAATATGCCCAAAATGCTAGCAAACTTGAGATCTGCAGAACGCTAGAGATTCAACATGAAAACGAAGAATAAAATGAAATGTATAAATCATACACAAAAGAACTACACATATTATGCTCACATTAACTCAGAAACAACCCAACAAAAACATTAAAACACTAACATCTTCCACAGACGCCCATACCTGGCAGGCATCGCGCCCTCCCTCCGTGAAGCCAGCACAGATGAAGGCGTTGGTGATGGGCTGCGTGTAAGCATCGTCACAGTCGCTGTTTTTCCAGACTGGCACCTGGACTTCGCGCAAGACGGCACTCTCATGGCCACCTGCAGAGGGAAAGGGAAAAGAAGGCTATACTCCTGTTTTATGGATTTCTTTTTCTTAAATGGTTTTGTGTGTTGATTTTTTTTCTAGACATTTACGCACAGAGAGAGTTTGGCATTATTTGTCATTTTAATTTAGATGTTTATGTTGCATAGACGGATGTGACAGATCTTTCATTGACGTAATCATGTAGTCTCCTCAACTTAACCAGTGTTTGCTTATTAACACTCCTAGTATATTGAGTACATGACATGTTTACCCTTGTTAATTACGTAAATAACATAAAAGTGGACCACCTGCCTCCAAAACTTGACTCTTACAAATGAAATTAAATAACACGTTCTTATCCTTTATCTCTCCCAACTACTATGAAGCCTATAGTAGTTTAGCTCATCAACATAAAACCTTTGCAAATAAATTAATGAGCACCAGGTTTTCCTCATTCATTTCCTTCACAGAAAGATGGTAAATACAAATGCATGTATGCACGCTCGCGCACACGCGCGCACACGTACACGTACACTCACACACACACACACACACACACACACACACACACACACACACACACACACACACACACACACACAACACACACACACACACACACACTCACTCACACACTCAATCTTCAAAAGGAACCCAACCAGCAACGAGCGGTGTTCCTCCCACACTTCCCGAACCGCATGAACCCGCAGGCTCCACGCACCGTAGGCAGTGGAGCCCCAGCCGATGACCGAGGGCGTCTGGCCGACCATGTGGTCTAGAGGCTGCCGCGCCATGTCCGTCGAGGGGAGACACACGGGCAGGATGTATTCCGTGAAGTCGACGGGCCGGTCGAGCTTCAGGAGCGCCACGTCGTTGTAGAAGCCGTGCGAGATGAATTCGGGGTGAGGGCGGATGGACAGGACCCTGGGGGGGGGAGAGGAGATGGGGGTGTTGTGAGGGAGGGTGCGAACTGTTCTTGTCTTGCCCTAGCCCTAATCTGCTGCACCTTACCGTAATTTACCTTAGTTAGTTTGGCCTTACCTAACCCTACTCTACTTTATATTACTGTAAACTTAATTTACCTTGCCTTGCCTTCCCTTGCCTAACCTCATCCTTAACCTAAACCTAACACTTCCAAGCTCTCATCTTGGATCTAACTTCACCGGAAACCTACTCATACCTTATTCCTAATCTTTATCCTAACTTAAACTCTAACCCTAACCCAAACCCTGCCTACAACCCTAACTCTTACCTAATTGTAAGCTAAAGCAGGACAGTTTAAGGTCCCCAATATATGATGAAAGGCCAGTTTTTTTAAAATCCTGTTCGTTTCCCTGTTAAATCGTCTTCGTTAAAGTATTTTTGTATAAATTGTTATTGGGTTTTGAGCGTATGTTGCACATGTTCATGATATTGTAAGTTAAATCATATATCTATAAAGATACCTTTCATTTTGGATTGAAACAATCTAGTGCAATAAAAAGTGGTTTTCAATGAAGTCAATTACTTTTATAACTATTTATATCATGCTATACCAATAATAAAGATTCATAAAACAAGTATAACTAAGTTATTTCTATCTGTCTATAAATAATATTCTTAAAATGTGAAACCATTTTGGAATCTCAATAATAGGATTTGCATAGAACTTGAGTGACTGACTTAGGTGACAACTACGGTAATGATTTATTTACCTATATGTCTGTGGGTTGGAAATGAAGTCATCACTCTCACTGAAGATGTTGTGGTCCCCAAAACGCACGCTAAACTGCTGGGCATCAAATCTGCAATCCAAAAAGGCAGTAATGTGTGAAGGAATGTGATGAATAACAGGTACAGTCACAGCCAAAAGGTCTTTTCAAAACAAGATTAGAATTCCGTCTCGAACACTCGGTATAATGTGCTTGTTTGTTTTACGATGGAGAATATAAAGCTTCATTCACGGCACGATTCTTGTCCGTGACTACAGTTAGATAGTTATTTTTCAAGTAACTAAGACTCCTTCTCAGATGGGAATACCAAAAGGCTTTTCCCACCGAAATATGCATACAATTTACTGGATCGAATAAGCGTGCCTTACTGTTATTATAATGGTTATGATTTATGGCTGTTTTAATAATAATAATGTTAAGCAATGTATGGAAAGATCTCGATGTTGTGGTGTGAATATAAGCAAGAGAGTAAGAGCAAGAGAAAGGCAGGGATACATAACCAGAGCACAAAGGGGGACAGTACCAAACTTTGGCACAGAAGCGAGACAAGGAAATCCACTTGAACACAGTAACAACAAGAGATGTCTCTTCGTACTGGAAACCCCTCTGAGATTTCCCCACAAGAGACCCTCAACTCACGTCTTTCCCCGCGTGTCCTTGGTGCAGTGAGCGGCGGTGAGGACGTACTGCTTTGAGATGAGGGATCCTCCGCACCAGAACACCGTCTTCTTGGGTCCGTGCAACCAGATGGCTGCGATCCAGGGCCACTGGCCTCTTCGGGACTCGACGCCGCCAACCACGCGGAAGGTCGGATCTTCGGCTGCCCGCATTCTGGAGGGCGTGGAGGGAAAGAGGAAAAGGGATTAGGGGGAAGAAGGACGGAAGAAGGCAGAGGAGAATGTAAGATGAAGGGGAGTGGAACGTGTAGACATCATGTCGCACCTGATTTTTCATGTTTTTTGTAGTATTTGTTTTGTAATATAGCTTGCTCGTAGCATGTATACTTACAAAAGGGAAAAAATCTTACCAAAGTTAGGCTGCGCGACCTCTGCTACAGGTTGTATGGGAACAGGCCGAGGTGAGGTTCCAGGCACCTGCAAGCAGAGCTCACTTTTAACAATGTCACCAAGTTACCATGTGGCAAATAACTTGAATGAATGCAGGATACAGATAATGCAGTGTTAGTGGCGTGTTAGATAATGAAGTGGTTCTCGACAAAAAAAAAAAAAACTATATATCTAGTGGCATGAGTACTCACAGGAGGCAGTGGCTGAGGCCGCTGAGTTGGAACTGTGACAGGGCGGGGCGGCTGGTCACGGAGGACGGGCTGTGCACGCTGTTCAGGCTGGCGGAGGAGGAAGACCAGGAGGATAATACGCATGCATGACATCGGGTTTTTACGACACCGGAGGCTAATGTTTTGACTTTCACAAAGATTTCACTGACATTTTGAGAGATTAAAGTGCTGGAAACGAAGGGCTGTATAATGAGACTACTACGAAAGCAAAGATCTTACTCCAGGTCCTTGATAGGACAGCAGACACCAGGGACGAAGAGGCTCTTGAAGCAGACGGACTTCCGCAAGTTCGTGAGGTCGAGGATGAGGTTCGGGCAGTCGCTGAGGTCCTTGCAGAGGCCGGCCTCCCCCACGGGCGTGGTGCAGCTGCGGGCGGAGTCGTCCCTCTCGACGTCCGTGTTGGGCAGGTCTATGACAATGCGGCCATCGCCGAGCGAGACTGCAGGGATAGTTTGTCCAACGACATTAGTCACGGACTTGGCGATGGGCGCCAGGGCGTCGGTCAGGTTGTGTCCGAGGACGTGTCTCGAGAGAGTGTAGGCGCCGTTGGTCACGACCTGCGAGAGGGCGCCGCCCACTGTTCGGGGCGGAGTCGGTTGTTTGGTATGAGTATTGCGAGTAGTCTGTGGGTAGTCCGGGGGGTAGTGTCGGTCCGGGTACTCTGGCACGTACTGAGGGCCTCGGGAGGAATCGCCCGAGTATTGCGAAATGACGTAATCGTGGTAGTCTTGGTCAGTAAAGGCGTCGTTGTTAGTATTGCGTGAGTTGAGGTTGTTAATTGCACCCGCCAAGCTTTTTAAGGCCGTTGTTAATGCCCCCGTGGATGTTATTAGCGATTGTTTTTGACGCGCGTGTGCCGCTGCTCGCCCAGAACCTTGGAGCTGAGGCGGTCGATGCCCTTCCGCCGTGGACTTGGACACGACGTCGGCGCTCTTCTGGATGGTGGCCTCGAGGACGTCGAGGCCGTGGTTGATGACGGGCACGGCCGCGTTGCTGGCCTGCACTAGCCGCTCCTCGATGGCGGGAAACGATTCTCGTCTTAATGACCTGCGCGCCCGCCTGCAGGCCCTCGCGTGCGCAGGCCACCTGGTTTCCGGCCCGCTCAGCGCATGCCCTATGGACGGAGCCACGTCTTCGGTGATTCGCTCGGCGGCATAGCGCACGTGGGGCACCACATGCCTGTCCAGCGTCGAGCCCAGAGTGTACAAGCCCGATTGGAAAGAGTGTCCCATGTGTCGTAACATGCTGTTGACGGCGGCTGCAAGACCGACACGGAGTGAACGGCTGAACGCACGGCGCCACGGCTGAGCGGGGCACGGGTGGGGGGGGGGCGAGTGCGACTCACTAAGGACGAGTTATCGCCGCAGAATCATGGAACTTTTGCAATACGCTGATCATCGAAGTTACTGTGCAGAACTTTGCATTTGCAGCACAAGGAATTTTCTTTGAAATGAAAGGGAAGGGATCTATAACGACTTGACGTGTACTGAGGCGGAATCTGTCCTGGCTGTGAGTCACACTCGCCGCTCGTATTATGAAGATCCTCCGCCATGCATTTAACTAACACAGTAATGGAATCTTTTAGTGTGTAGTACTAAAGCGTAACTATCTATATACAGGTATGTAAGGAACAGTCAAAAGTTATACATTCACGCATATTTAATGGATGTTTGTGTGTATTCTATTCGCGTACCCTGACACACGTACATGCAGTGTCTATTAAATAAGATAAAATACACGCATATGAAAATACTAATATATAACATATTTTTATCTTATTTCTTTTATTACTACAGACAGGCCTATCCATGCACGTGCATCATTCACAGTACTTTCTATAAAACTATTTTACTTTTACAAATATACATAATTTCTACGGACAAATTTATCACTTCTACTTTACAGTCATAAGGAAAATACTCACAACTTTAATCTAAATGTAATCCCATCTCCGACATTTTAAATTACAAAGCAAAAAGCTCTCAGCTGGTTGGGACGTCGTCTGTCATTTGTCTTTTGTCACGTAAGGAAATTTACTTCGTCTATGCAGAAAAACAACAACAAATGCTAATCGTTTCTCAACCTTCGAGTCGCGACTTCAATTGGCTTTGATCGCTTTTCGTCGGGTCGCCAGGCCCCCGCTAGGTAGAAATTGGGAAAATT
>NC_051393.1:841772-844272 GCF_015228065.2 Penaeus monodon
CCCTTTTAAAAAAGGGGGGGGAAAAACGTTGAAGGGGAAAAATTTTTTGAAAGGGGGAATTTTTTTGAAAAAAAAGGGAAAAAAAATGATATTCTTTGTAGATTCTCTTGTGAATGTTTAATGTTCTTACTTGTTTAAATCGGTGTCGTATTTATGCCTGTGGTGTATTTTTTAATTTTTTATTTTATTTTGTTGTGTTCTTATGTCTGCATTGTTTTTGACTTTTTTTGCTCCACCATTCATTTTTAAAAAAAAATATATATAATTGCTTCGTGCTGCTATGGAATAAATAACCCAAAGCGTCTAACATTTCTTATTCCCTCTTTATCACAACATTCGAAAAATTCCACTAAAAGGAAAAGGACAAGGGACGCACATGAACTGTGTTACACTTCTGTGGAGTGGGTTAGTTTAACGCCTTTTGCTTTCTGGGCCGTGTTGTTTTCCCTTTTTTGGCTTTTGTGTCAAGTGTTGTGTTGTTGTGTGCGTGTGTGGTGTGTGTGTGGTGTGGTGTGTGTGTGGTTTGGTTTGTGTGGTGTGTGTGTGGTGTGGGGGGGTGTGTTGTGTGTGTGTGTGTGTGTGTGGTGTGTGGGTGTGTGGTGTGTGCGTCTTGCTGTGTAGAAGTATTTATATTAAGTCTATTATAAAAATGTGTGAAAATGAAATAGTTTAAATTACGTAAATTTGTGTGTATAAACGTCAAAATGTGCGTATTTAAAATATTTCCCCTGTAAAATACCATCTTGTTAATAGTTCCCTTAGCTTATTAAACACTTTGTTTGAGCCAACTCTTTGCGTTGACCAAGGGGAATCAAAAAGTCTCATGTCATTTTTTTAAAAAAACAAACCTTTCCGAATTTATAATATTATTAAAACATGTTTCAAAGTTAAAAGATTTTGACTTTGGTTATGAAAAAACATACTGGAAACATACATTCTACCAAACCATTACTTTTAAACCCAATTAAAAAAAAAGTTAGTTGATTTAACAAACATAAAGTTTAAAGTTCGGCCTCTGTTTTTATACCTTCATCTAGCCCCCTTTTCTTTATTTTTTTTTTTTTGACTGCTAAAATTATTTTCGCTTTTTCATTATCATTTTAAACATTATTCTTTCCTTTTCCCAAGAGGGAAGCCTTACATGCCTAAACGCTTTATAAGCTTTCATCGCTGTATCTTCTGCAGATAAGCGTTTTGGGGCCCTTACTATAAACTCAAGATTGCAATTAAAACAGATGACAGCCTTAGAAATAATGAAAAAAACCTTTTCTGATTTATTATTTCTTTTTTTATGCCACGAAGGTTTTAAGGGAGAAATTAACAGAAAAACAGTTGGAACCCCGGCTATTTACAACAAAGGGGAAGGGGGTGGGAAAAAGATGAAGGTAAGATTCATCATAAAAAATAAGAATGTGATTAACGGGGAGACGATGATAAGTAATATATAATAAAATTTCGGTAATCATAACTGTAATGATGATAATCTGATAAAATTTATGGTAAAAATCAAAAGTTTAAAAATGTTAATGTTAATTAATTTAAAAATAAACTGACGATGTAATAAAAATGTGTAAAAACAAAGATAATGACAAAGTAGTAATAAAAATAATAATTATGAAATAATAATGTAAAAACATAAAAATAAATGTAATAGTAAATAATCAAATAATATGATGATATAAAAAATGATAATAATAATAATAAATTAAAAATAAAAAATAAATGTAATAAAAATATAATAATAATAATAATATAATAATAAAAATAAAAATAATTAATTTTTATTATTATTATTTTATTATTATTATTTACTAATTTAATGATTTAAATATAATAACAAAAATAATGATGATATAATAATAATAATAATAATAAAATATAAAAATAAAAAATTTTTGAAAATGAAAATAATAATAACCAATAATAATAATAAAAAATAATAAAATAAAATAATAATATGATAAAATAATAATGTAATAATAACAATGATAATAATAAATAAAAAAATAAAAAATAAAAATAATAAAAAATGATCAAAATAATCGATAATAAAATGATCAATAAAAACGAATGTTTAAAAATAGAATAAGAAAAGGATAAAATGACTTAACAAAAAATGAAAAAAATATAAAAGTACCCCTCCCCACAATCATGTTCATAATGATTTAAAACAATTAAAATCTAGCATTTGTTATTTTTTTGTCATAATTCAAAAAAAATTTTTTTTTTTTTTTTTTTTTTTTTTTTTTTTTTTTTTTTTTTTTTTTTTTTTTTTTTGTCTGTCTCACTATGCACAACCTAATGTGGCCTACCTCTTCCCGACATTAACGTAAAAAAAACATTCCATTGGGCAGGTCTTTTGTTCATAAAAAGGGGCTAACTTCTGAGACCTTATTTTAAAAGACCAGGACTTCAAAGTTTATCTGTCCATTTATCATCTATCCTCCTTTGTCTGTCTTTTTATCCATATTTTCTGTTTATCTTCTGCCTATCTATCTAT
>NC_051393.1:849272-856772 GCF_015228065.2 Penaeus monodon
GCACACACACACACACACACACTTCGCCACAATCCAGCCAAAGGGAACACACACACAGGCCCAGAATAGCAAACGGCGTTAAACTAACCCACTCCACAGTATACGTGTAACACAGTTCATGCTGCGTCCCTCTGTCCTTTCCTTCAGTGTGAATTGTGTTCTGAATGTTGTTGATAAAGAGGGAAATGAAGAAATGTTAGTACGCTTTGTGATTTATTTTATTCCATAGTCAGTTCACGAAGACAGATGTATATATATATTTTTTTTCACAATGAATGGTGGAGCAAAACGCTCAACATACACATGCAGACATATAGAACACAACAAAATAAATAAAAAAACTTAAAAAATACACCGACAGGCATAAAGCTACGACACACGATCTTAAACAAGTAAGAACATTAAACATTCACAAGAGAATCTACAAGAGAATATCATTTTTCTCTCAAAATCATTCATTCTCTCCTAGCGCCATTTCATCATGGAGTGTCTTAAGCCTTGAAACAACGTCGGCTCGGAAAGCGCAAGACAACACTTAGACTTTGGCCTTAAATTTAAAAGTGTACAGTAGTAGTCCAGCACCTTCCTCATGACACACTTAGCATGGCAACCCCCTCTACATATGACGTACGAAGAAGGTTTCACGTCAGCTTAATCTGAAAAGGTTAAGGTGTTATTATTTTTGCACAGACACGGCAGGCATCTCTAACTGCCGCTTGGCTAAAATGGCGCTGCAGGAATTATGGTCATATCGACGTACGGTGTAGTACGTCTCTTAATTAATACTACGTTTTATTTATTTATTTTTTTATTATTTTTTTTTTTTTGAGTTTGGAGTGATCTTTGGGGGGGTCTTTATCATGACTGAAACGAGACATGACGCACTGACGCATGATTACTGTACAAAATGGAGGATGTAAGACTGCTGAATGCCATAACAGCGGGAGGGATCAACTGTAGGATGTACTTCTGCTGTTGGGATTTGTAATCATGAAAACAAAACACATTTGATTTTAGACACTCAGCCTATGACTATTTTTATCGTTTTATCGTTACTAACGCCTTAGACAGCAGATATGGCATCTTATCCTATGCAAACTCCTTATTTATTTTGTCGACACGATCCTGGATCCACTGTCTCTTTTGCGAGTATACCTGGTGCGTTGCGAAGCCCATCATGCGCAGGTGAGTCGCCTGGAGCCAATTGGTAAACGAGGACACCCGCGTGTACACGTTGGGCGTCCCCGGCACGGTGCAGTCCCGCGTCCACGACACCAGCCCCGCCAGGAACCAGCGGCCTCCTGCCTCGCACGCCAGGGGGGAGCCTCCGTCCATCGTGCTCTGGGGGGTGGAGGGTTCATGAACGGGTTTTAGCAGGTCAGAAGCTAGGTCAAAGGTAATGAGAGAAGTAGGTTTCTTTGCGTTGAGAAATAACTATAGCACTCTCAAGACACCATGATCAGCAAGGCCCACACTAGTCATCAAATATACGCTTTATAGTACGGCTGCAGATTCTCTCAATTTTGGACAAATAAACCTTTCCACGCACGAACAACTCATACAACAGCATTAGCACATACGTAGCAAGCACTGCCGTCGCCCGTGCCGCCGGCGCAGAGGAAGGAATCGGACGAGGCCAAGATCTCCGAGCGCGTGACATTCCGTAACGTGTCCTGACAGTCGGCTTCCCTGTGAACGGGGACTGAAAGCTGCCGCAGGATGCCCTCCAGTGGCACCGTCTCCTGCACGTCTGGAAATGTGAGGTAAACATGAAGGAAGAAAATCATGATGATTGTAAATGATGTTATTGTTATTTATTTATTCACTTATTTGTTAGTTGTTGCGGTTATTATTATTATTGTTGTCCTTGGTTGACTTCATCGATAACGAAATCCGGGTGTTCTCGTCTTTCCGATGTTTATATACGCGTCACTTGATGTATTCTCATGGGCTTAGGAATATTAATGGTTAATATGATTGATCTTTACAGTACGTGGTGTTTTCGCCTTGTGAGTGTCCTGTAAGTTAGGTGCAATATATTAATTGCGCATAAGAGTATATGCATCATAACTTGTTGATGGTTTTATACTATTATTATGTTATGACTAAATGAAGCAGTGGTAATAATATAATCAGTGAGAGTAACACAGAATACTAAAGACTAATGTGAAGTATAATATATGATGCATATCATGGTATAATCTTCTTACTATAATGATAATATCAATCAACAATTGTCAACATGACTCTTTGGCTAAGCATTGCACTTAGAACACTTCTGGAAATCTTTTACCTTTTACCCTTTCACGCAAATAAAAAAACACCAAAATATTACATAAAGTTTCCTCAAACTCGGCCAAAAACACCAAAGAGGATCATCAATTTAATTTCAGTTTTATATTTCAACAAATTCCTGCATCAACTTTGCTCTGTCGCGAGCTGGGCTCCCGAGATCAAATGGATAAAAGACAAGAAAATCTCGAGCAGATAACACATCAACATCCGCAGAGAGCCAAGAACGCTTCAACCCCAATCATGTACGCCCTTGGAGCCTCACCCTTGAGCATGGGCGCCGGGATGTCTCCGACGCCATAGCCTGTGACGGTGCAGGTCTGCGCCGGGAACATGGCGTCCTGCTGCGCCATGCACACCAGGCACACGTTGTTGCTCAGCGTCGCGTGGTCGAGGAGCCTTATCACGCCTGCGGGAGGGGAAGGGGTCAGCTAGAGAGTATGCTTGCTGACGCTAACACCCACTCACACTTTCGCACACGCGCACACACTTACGCACCATGCACGCTCGCACACGCACGAGCACACACACACACACACACACACACACACACACACACACACACACACACACACAAACACACACACACACACACACATACACACGCGCGCGCACACACACACACACATGCTCATATTCACACATACATGTGTATGTGTACAGTATCTATAGTTGTACCTCTATGTTTCTCTCACCTATGTCACTTGCGTGCGCGCCCCCAGAGGTGAAGTAGTCGGGGTGGGTGACCACCTCGGCGAGGGAATGGAACTGCACCCCGTAGGGCAGGTCCTCGCGCAGGTTGCTGTCGCCGAACACCACGATGTACCGAGACAGGTCGCGGTTCTGCAGCCTGTAACACAAACGGTTCCGCGTTAGTGCAGGTGAACAGTGTGAAGGTGGTTTGCGCTTCTAGTGTATCGGTTCAGGCGTCACGAATAGGTTCGGGAAGGTAGTAGTGAGGTGAAATGGGAAATAAAAAAAAGAAAAAAAAAAGAAAAAGGGAAAGGAAAGAAAGGAGAAATAAATGCCCTGCAAAAGAGAATCGTAAAATTGAAAAATAAAAAAGCCAATAGAAAAAAAAAAAAAAAATCAAAATCATATAACAACATAATTATACTCCTGGATAATCCGCACCTTTTGAGGCAGGTGGCAGTAGTGAGGACGAGGTTGGACTCGACGAGAGCTCCTGAGCACACGAATTTGTTGCCTCCCTGCCGTCGCTCCATGATGGCCGCCACCCAGCACCACTCCGCCGTCGACGCCACGACGCCCCCGAGGATCCTGCTGCTCAGCTGGTCGTCCTGTCGGCGAGATGTTTACACTGGGTGATCGTCCGGCGTAGATAATGACACACCAAGGGCCCGGTTGGGTACTTGGTGCTTCATGATGGTTAATTAATGTTATTTCACACACACACACACATACACAGACACGCGACCGTAGGCTATAAGCGTAGGACCTTGTATTTTTCACAGTATTTAAACTATTACGTCAACCTGCAAATTGTCGACCAGTTACCAGCAAAGGATGCAAGGCAATCTTACTCACATAAGGCCTGGCTCCCTTAAAGCCACAGATATTCTGGTTGACGGGCTGAAGGAGGATCTGGTCGGGGTAGTTAGCGTAGTAGTCGTAGTCCGTGTCTTCGCCTATCTCGCCAACGACGCCGACCTGATGGACTTCGAGAGGCCCCAGAGCAGGACGAGACGTGGAAACGCCGCTCGCTGCACTTGCCTGGGTCGGCTGCGAAACCTGGTTCTGGTGTTCGCCGACGACGCTGGAATCCAGAATCTGAATGAGGGCGCCTTCCACGTGAGTTTCGCCGTGCATGCCTGCCACCTGCGCCTCGGTCACCGCCTCCAGGGCTTCCGTCTCGGGTCTTCCGGCGAGGATCGGGTCGTCTGGGAAGATAATGGCATTCATGTCGACCTCCTCGTCAGATTCCAAAGAGACGTCTGAAGCTCCCACAACCTCAGGGGCGATCGAAGTGGCCGGGGTTGCACCTGCTGCGGGCGTGAGATCCGAGGAAGGCGTGGTGGAGTCTCCCTGCTGAGTCGTCTCCTGCTGTACCTCTGCGTCGTCCCCTTCGGTCATCCCGACAGGAATCTCATTGTAGCTCTCCGTGGGTTCTGGAGTCTGGCGTGGGAGGAGGGGAAGGAGAGGAAGTAGAAAGTGCCTGGCGATCACCCACACCCTCAGAAACTAATGATTTCAGATCTTAATTGTTCCTTTAACGTAAAACTTTCCTGATACTTTCTGAGGGTAAATCGATTCCCAACATTTTTTTTCAGAATGAATATCATCTAAATGCACAAATTTCTGCATCAAAAATATTATTTTTATTACAACGAATGACTAAAAATCTCCCTGAATTACGAAACCAAAGAAGGCAGGCAAGATATTCCTTACCGCCTCCGTGACGGCCTCCTCCTCCGTCGCCTGCGTCTGGCCCGGGGAGAGGGGCGTAGCGGGCGACACGGGGGCGGGGGTCGTGGGCGGGGAGGGCGGGTTGGAGGGTGTCATGGGCGTGGTGGTGGGCGAGGTGGCCTTGGTAGGGAAGGTCCCCGTCCATGGGCGTGTGACGAGACCCACGATGCCCGTGAAGTCCGTGACGACGCCCACGATGTCGATCACGTTCTCGGGGTTGATGTCGGAGTAATCTTCCTGTGGGGGGAGGGGGGGAGGGGTGAATGGCGGTGCTGAATGATTCTTTGTCTCTGTCTTTCCCTCCCTCTCTCCCTTTCCCTCTCTGTCTCCCTTCCTATCTCCATCCCTCCATCTCTCTCTCTGTCTCTCTCCCTCTCTCTCTCTCTCTCTCTCTCTCTCTCTCTCTCTCTCTCTCTCTCTCTCTCTTCCTTCCAACCGAGCATTATTTTGTTTACAAGAAGACAACATAATATCAAAGCAACTGAAGTACACGATGCTTTAATTTACACTGATTTTTCCGAGAGAGAGAGAAGAAGGAGAGAGAGAGAGAGAGAGAAGAAGGAGAGAGAGAGAGAGAGAGAGAGAGAGAGAGAGAGAGAGAGAGAGAGAGAGAGAGAGAGAGAGAGAGAGAGAGAGAGAGAGGAGAGAGAGAGAAGAGAGAGAGAGAGAGAGAGAGAGAGAGAGAGAGAGAGAGAGAGAGAGAAAGCAAGAGAGTGAGAGAGAATGCAAGAAAGTGAGAGAGAAAGCAAGAAAAAGAGAAAGAAATAGAAAGACAAAGAAAAAAGAAAGAGAGAAAGAGAGAGAGAGAAATCAAGAAAAATAGAAAGCAAGAAAGAGACAGAAAGAAAGAAAAGAGAGAGAGAGAGAGAGAGAGAGAGAGAGAGAAAGAGAGAGGGAGAGAGAGGTATGAGCCCCCCCCCCCTCACCTGATAGCCGACCTGAAACATCAGCGCAACGCACCTGTTCCTCGTGCATGACCTCCTCGTCGATGAGTGAGAAAACGTCCGTGATGGTGTAGGAGGAGATGGTGGTCGTGGGAGGCTCGCTGGTGGCCTTCCCCAGGGGATTGTACCTGGTGGGGACGGGGGAGGAAGGGGATGATGTGAAGGAGATCTTTGGATCCTCTTTTGTGAATGTTGAATGGGGAAGCGGAGGATAACCTTTCTTGAGGCTGAAGGTCTTAGGGGATTCTATGCAGGGTGAGTCAGATCAAGATGGTGTGGGTTAGTCTTGTTGGTCTTGTAACTAATGATAGCAAAGATGGTTAATCACAGTATCTAAGTCATATTTTACGTATGAAGAAATGATGTTATAGATAGCTAGTCAAAACCTTTTTTTCTTTTCTTTTCTGCAAATCTGAAATCCCGAGGAAAACGAGCATTTTGTTTTTATTCTCCAAAAAATATCTTCATAATTTCTGTTCATTTCTACCAGGACCCTCCATCTATTCAAAGAGAACTTCGTAAAATGCCAGTTCATTAGCATAAAAAAAAGAAGAATCTGTAAAAGTATTCGATTAGAAATCAGGCAGGCGCGAAAAGCTCCAGGGATGTCATAAAAAAGACCGCCATGATAGTGGAATTCGTGTCGATCTTGGGAGGAAGAAGGTCGTAAAAAAGGAAAGATAGAGAGGAAAAAATGATGACATAGACACTCTCTTACGGTAAAAGGTTCGGTTCAAACTGCTCCGACACTGGACACACACAGAAAATAATAAATAAATAAATGAAGCGCAAGATACAAAAACAAAAATATAATATAGACTTACGGGTAATTGACCCCAAACGATGGTCAGTTTTGCAAATATGTGATATTTTTTTTTGCAAGCTGTGTTTTTTTCCCCTTTTTTTTCTCACGGTACCGAATGTCGAAGATACCAATTCTCTATATAACAAAACCGCAGGTTAACGACCGAACGACGTACTCGCGCGGTGGCAATCGGCAGTCTCTGGAAACGACTCCGCCCCCCCTCCCCCTCTCCCCTTTCTATCCTATTATGCCCACGCCTCCTTCCCCTGTTCGAACGAGAGAGTAAAAACAAACAGAAAGGACTCTATATAAACACAAAAAAAGAGATAAAAGTGCAGAGATAGAATGAGAGAAATCCGCAGAACCAGAGACCCGGAAAAAGAGAGAGAGAAAAAAGGAGACACAAGAGAAACAAGTGAAAAACACGAAAGGCAGAAAAAAGTGAAAACAAAAAATCCGAGACCCGCCAGCTAACCCGCGGGGGCACACACCACCCCACCCCCAACCCTACCCCTAACCCACCCCCAACCCACCCCGACGAACCTCCTCTCAAGAAGACCCGCTCTGCCGCCCCGAGGGAAGGAGCTCCCAGCAGGAACCCGAGCGAGAGATCCTCCTGAGAAGCGGAAGTGAGCGAGGACCAGAAGGATCCGTTACCAGATGAGTCGGGCGCCCAGGAACATCCGAGCTGACTCACGGTGACTCACGGATTCACGGTGAGTTCCTTTTCGTTCCGGTGTTTTGCGGTGGGGCTGGGGACTGGGGACTTGGGGACTGGGGGACTGGGGATAGGAGAATGGGGGCTGCTGGTGATTTCTTAGAGACAGGGGAAATAAATTCAAGGAATAAAAGTGGAAGTGGGGATGCGGTGATAGTAAACAGAGGAGACCCGGGAGACCTGGCAACGCTGGAGATGTCAAGGAACGAATACGCATTTGTGTGTGGCAACTGTGAGTGAGAGAGAGAGGAAGGGGGATTTATCTCTTTATCTGACTATCTGTCTGTCTAGAGAACGAACGAGAGAGAGAGAGA